>NW_026853636.1:0-153780 GCF_026571515.1 Ruditapes philippinarum | reverse complement strand
TCTCCCCATCTTCAACTCGATTAAATACAGAACATATTCTACGTCTCCATCTGGAATTCTAATCAGTACCAACTAATAATGGATGAAACAGAAGGCATGGCACAAGTTTGATGAGTTATGTAGCATTAAATAAGGGATTACAAATGGGCAGCCTGGCGTAAACATCAAGTATTAAACATATCTTAATAAATCAGAATGAATATGATAACTGTCAACAAATATTAACGTGGTTTCCGGAGTTATAAAAAGTGTCGTGATGTTCGGACGAAATGAACTTCGTAACAATATAATGCAGTTAACTATATATTAATTCCTTTTGAAATCTGATTGTATTTTGTAATGAGTTTAGCAGTACAACAGATCTTTCTTTGAGATAAACAATAAACGTCGTAGGGAGATGCCAGTCTTCTTGTGAGTTCTTGAGGGTTTTTATCGCTCCATATACCCATATGTTGCCCCTTGATGTCCCGCCCCGTGGCCAACTGTATGCAACCAATAAGGTGGCTATCTGGACGGATATTGATGGGGAAGGAGGCCACGCTCCTTGAAGGTTAAACGTTGCACTCTTTTTTTATTGAACGTTTTTCATAATAATTACAGATTAAGATTTTATTACAAAGTACACAGCATACAAACATACATACATACATACGCACACGCGCACGAATGCACGCACATACACACAGACAGAAACATAATATAAAGGTTATTAAACATATTATATAACATATATTTAACATTTTCTGTATATTTGAGACATAAGTTTTGTTTTATAATGTAACAGTTATCACTGTTAAACAATTATTATGTTTATGTATTTATTTATAAAAAGAACATTTAATAATAATAATAATAATAATAATAATAATAAAAAAATTATAATAATAATAATAATAACTTTATTTACCGTAGGTAACTCATTAAGACATATGCAGATTGTAACATTTTATTTACAATGCGGCCTTCTAAAATAAAAAAAAAACATGGACCGTGCTAAAGTTTATTTTAAACTAAGACAGACACCCATTATTAGAAAACATGATAATAAAAACAAATGTATGAATATAAAGAACGTATCTTGTATATATATTACACATGGACCGTGCTAAAGTTTATCAAATAAGTATTTCTTGAAACTATTTTAAATATTGACAATTTTGTGTTTCTTCTTAAAGTCAGCGGTATGGAATTCCAAATAACCATGGCATTAAATTGGAATGTGTCCTTAAAATAATTAGCACGTGGTTTGTAAGACGAAATTAAATTTCCGTGAGATATCGATCTAAGATTATACTTTTGATTAGTTGATATGGTTAGTAAGTCTCGAATATATTGAGGGGACATATTATTCAGTGCTTTATATACTTGGACACCGGTGTGAAAAATACATCTTTTTTTAAAGGCAATATTTTTATTTTTCGTACAAATTTTCTGATCGTTTTCTCATTGGAAGGTCTAGAATAATTTTGCAAATTCGGGTTTGTATTTTGTATATTCGGCTTATATATTTTTAGTTTTCTTTATTTAAAAAGTACTTTATACGCCTAAATAAATTAACTTAAGGGTTCAATGTTTTACACACATCATTTACCTGACAATGCCAATTGAGTGTATATTCAACATAAATACCAAGCAGTTTTTGTGATCCTACATTGTCAAGAGTTGAGTCGTTAATTTTCAAATTTAATGCTTGCCTTGTCCTGTTTTTCTTTGGGCTCCGCCTGGGCTCCTTGCCACTGGTTCTTGTGACTGGGTCATATGGGGGTTGCGTTCATTGAACGCCGCCTTTCCTTGTTGATCTTGTTTATCATATTTTTTGCAATCTTTAGCTTTTGTCTACTACCTACTAGCAGCATACTTTTAGATTTTTTGGGGTGCAAAGCATATTATTTATTTTACACCACTTAATAATCATATTAAGGCTATATTGTAGTTTTTCCTCGATAACTGATATGTCGTCTCCAGATTAATGCAACGTGGAATCATCAGCATATAAATCTTAGTTAACATCCTCGCAAATATTTGGAAAGAAACAGTAAAGGACCTAATATTGAGCCTTGTAGAACGCCAGAGGTAACATATTGTACGTCAGATTTTAAGTCTCCAATTTGAATTATTTGCAGACGATTAGACAGATACAAATGAAACAGTTTTAATGATGTGATAGAAAAGTGATAAAGTTTGAGCTTATATAAAAGCATTTCATTGTCAACTAAATGAAACGCCTTTTGCGGGTCTTAAAATACTGTACCTATATATTTGTCACTATCAACATCTTTTAGCCAGGATTATATCATGAATTAGGGCCGTATTGCATGAATGATTCTTTCGAAATCCTGATTGTTTATTATGTAAAACATTTGTTGTTGTTTTTTTTTTTAAATGATGTAAGTGATTAACTATGTGACGTTCAAAAATCTAAGATATCGAAGGCAAGATAGAAATAGGTCGATAGTTGCTCGGATCATCTTTCAGTCCAGATTTGAAAATTGGAATAACTCGGGCATTTTTAACTCATCGGGAAATATTCCTTGTCTAATAATATTATTTATTATGCTAGCAATCATTGGGGTCACAAAGTCACCACACAATTTTATTATTATTTTTGGACCTAGTTCATCTAGTCCAGTGGCTTTATTTGCATCTAGTTTATCAATAATGTTTTAACTTCAAATGCGGAAATGCTTTCAATTTTGAATTCTTTCAATTTATTATTCAATATAACCTAATTTATCCTATACATTTTTGGAGCCAGTGACCTATGCATCTGAAAATGAGAAAACTCATGACATTTCCATTGCGATTATTCACTAAAAAGAGAAAAAAAATGAGGAAAAAGCTTGCTGCGACTGATCAGGAAGATGTTTTGGTGACAGAAACCGGAGGAGTGATGCTTAAAATGAGCACTGGTATTTATGAATTTTTCTTACATACATATTTTTCTTCAGCAGTGTTTCTGAATATTTGGCAATGTCATTATCTAATTTCAAAGTGCTCTCACACAACGATTCAACTCGATCATTAGTATTAGAATTTATTTGCGATACTTGGCGTTTTATGCTGTTTATTTCATCTCGTAAACAAATAAAAATAGTAGTACTATACGATATTTATCCTATGTATCTGAACATTTAATAGAACAGGAATCAGTGCCCTCTTTTTCTAATACTTGCATGTCGTAGATAATTTTAGTTCTTTCACAGACCATCATTTTCTAATCTGTCTCTGTGATAAAAACCGAAAAATACGATACAAACATGAAATGTTGTTTACAAATGAAAGGGTTGTCGTCTAATGAGATTTTTCGCATGTTTACAGTCCTTTTTATTATCTCGCCTGTGAATAAAATTCTGAACGGTTGCTATCTTGACTATAACGGATAAAACTTTGCAATAGAATCTACAGAATAAATGGACAGAAATATTCATGAGAAAAAAAGAACAGATCCCGGACGTAGTACATTATCAATATCTCAGACTTCAAACCAAGCCTGCAACATCTTCAATTTTGTCGTTTTGGGCTTTGTCTTCCGTTTTTCTCTATTTCAATTTCAAAACATAACCAGATCAGAAATTTGAAATTATCTACCCTTAAGGAGCTATATAACTGCATATCAAAATATAATCATTTTACAGTACATTAAAAATACTATAAACGTAATTTATATTGCCTTGAAATAGAAGATTTATAACATCTGCTTTCCATAAGCAATTTTATCTGGATTTACAAGACAAGAATGGCAAATATTATCGACAGTTAGCAGCCTGAATGAGCATGCACATCTATGATAGAGATAAGTACAGTATCATTAAAAAGGCATTAGTGTAAGCCATTCTCAGTGGTCAAAGTAGATGTAAATTTAGATAATTGAGTAGACAATTGAGATTTCTTTTGAAACTAGAAAAGTTTCTGATGATACTTATATATTTTATCTCGCTGTATCCTTAAAGATTTGTATATCTTATACTATTTATAATACTGTAAATTATACACTTATAATATTTCTATTTTGTTTAGTAAAGAATTTTGTACGATAATATATTTTTCAATTTCAGGTGCTCTACCGATATCTGAAAGAGTATAACCATAAAATTTGAATTCCTAACATCCGCATGGACACTTAAAACAGAAAATGATGCAAAAAATAATTAAGAAATATACTCAGATATAAACTGAAAATCGTATTTTTGTGCTATAATTTGCCTTATTTGAGTGAAAATTGTTGGAACTCTTTCGGTCATTGCAATTTTGCGTTATTTTGCACAATTGAAATGTATATTTATTTTACTTTTAGATTTGAATAATCCTTAAACAAAAAGATAATTAGATGGGTGGGGGAATAATGCACGAGTGGAAAACCTCAACAAATGAACAAACGACATTTTAAATGAAATTCTCTTGTGAAAACTGTGGAAAAGAAATCATGTCTTTTCGAATAAATTTTAATGCTTATTTAGATGTATAAAATGATGCATAAATGTGATAATTTCAAAAAATAAATCATCTTTTTGTTGAATAAAATTCATGCTAAAGGGTTTATGTTATTCAAACAGTTATGTTTAACGATCCCAATCGCTAGGATCACATATTATGATAAAGAATAGTATGGGTCTCCAAATTAAGACCGACTCGATAATAAGACCACTTTAATCAGAGCCACATAGTGGTCTTAACACCGAGACTTTACTGTAGTTATTATTCTGAGAAAAAAACAACAGTGTTAGCGAATAATCTGACCATTTGGACACAAACTATTGGTCTATATCTACATCAAATGGAACATTGATCTCAAAAAATCATTTCTAGTCCTTTTATGTCAACAACACTCAGTGGAGTCCCGTCTTATGTGTAATATATGTATACAAGATATTAAGAACAATTAAAAGAAACAGTGAATATGAATACAGTATAACGAGCTATAATTAAATCGTTCATTGCACGCTATACTCACTGTAAATTTCATAACATCTTGTACTCAAACTGAATGTCATGATCTTAAACGAATCAAAATTAAAAATAGTCTAATGTCTAGTCACATTGTAATATATTTTCATTTGTGAATATGGAAAATAAAAGGAAGGAAAGTAGTGAAACTTATTATGAGTAAAAGATCAGCATATGACAAAGTTTTTCAACCTTTTGCTGCACAATGTCCAAAGAAGGACAAACTAAAACATTAATAATTCATAAACATCTATACATACTCTTTAAAAATCTGGAAACAAAGTGATCCCTCGGAAGCATTAATTACAACAAAATTACATAAGAATAACTAATAATATACATAAGAATAACTAATAACTAATAACTATAAAACTAATAACACTTCATTCCATGACAAAGTGCCTAACTTGATACTGACTCAAACATAATGTTCTTTGTGTCAAGTACTTTTAACTTTGTAAACAAGTTAATTGTTCAACATGCATGTACAAGAATAGTTGTCAATTTTAATTTGTTTGTTCCTTCTCTCATTCTCCCGGAAATGTTTTCTTATTCCTTTTGATTTTATAAAAAATGTTATCTTCTGTCACCCAAAACTTCAAATTCAAAATTAAAATAGTTTTTATAATGTCACAACACTGATATTAATCAAATATTTTTTTTTATAAAATGAAGAAATAAATCTGACATTCAATTTAAAAAAGTAAGATTTGATAAAAAAAAATGCAATTAACATGGATTTTAAAATGTGCTAAAAAGAAGGCATTTCATAACAAAAATATTCACTAACTTTAATTGAAAATGCTTAAATTCAAATGAATTGATAAAAAGAATACAGGTTGCTCATAATGTATTATACACAAATTACACTATGACTCTATGAACTAGCTAATCAAATTCAAGTGATATACTAATCATCAAATTATATGCTTATCATCTAATAATATATTTATCATGCCAACTATATTGCTCATTTAACATTGTTTAAAAGTGTTTTTATATTTTATAGTTAGTGAACATCGTTAACAAACGTAAATACTACATCGCATTCAATGGCTCACTTGACAATATTTGTTTTATTATGTGAAATGAATAGGCTAAAAATTGAAATAAAATCACCAAAAGTAAAGCCCTTATAAGGAAATAAAAACACATTTTGCCTGTTTAAGACGCACGTAAACAAGATGACACACGACTATGCAAACGATGCGCTCTAAATTTTAAACACATCAATGCTGTGTAAATTTTGATTACCATTGTAAAATAATATTACATGTATTGAAATCTGTATATATGCCATAAAGAACAAAACGCAACAATTATAGCGTCAATCTATTTTGATTAGTAAAATCCAGTTCAGTCAGTGAGTATGACTTTATAAATTGTTTGTTGACTACTGTTTGGACCAACGATATTGCACCTATATCAAAATCATATAAATATAATGATAAATAATATTTGTTACTTTCACTAGACTTTCCAAAACATTCATTCCATTCATAAATGTTTTTGATGTAATAATTGTGTATCATGCCTGCTATTTCCTCAGAAATGTTTTAAATTATATCTTTATCATTTAATGTCATGACAAAATACTGTATTGGATCGATAAATGATGATTTATCAACTACACAGATATGAAATAATCTATCTTACAAATAAAGCAGGCAGGGTACTTCCACTCAAGTGACACGTAATGTTGACTTGTTTGATTTTATCATTTTTCATACCTTTTCATAAAAGCAAGTTTGACTGAATTAAAAAAAACAATACTAGAAATTTATTTTTTGAAGATTTATTGATAACCCATTCTTATTATCAAACAATTTTTCATGAATAAGTCAGTACACAGTAAGCATCATTATAAACAGTGAATGGTTTTGGGGAATGGCTGCCAACAAAATTGGGATTTATTTTAGAACATTGCATTTTTTCCACATTTATGAACGTTGATAAGAATAAATATATTATAACGAAAATTGATATAATTGTTCAACAAAGGTTTTGAAACTATTCAAATGATAACGACAAGTAGAGAATACGGAATACCCACATGCAATTCCGCGAAATACAGATGAGAATTGATTAAGGTCATAATACCGATATATACTAAACTTCATTGCATCTTAGAGTGTATTTTTTTCTCCAGAACGACGAGGGAAACCACAAGTTTATCAAATTACTGCAGTACAAATACAAATGAAATGTGAATGCCGTATAACATTCATATTATTTTACAATAATATGTTTTGTAATATTTTAGTCTAAGTCTTTAGACAGTTTAATACTATTCGGAGTGAGTGGCCACATTACCAGCTCTCTTAGCTATTTGTTATAGATTTTTATTTACAAATTTTACTTTATGTATATAACTTAATAATGTGCTATTCCGATGGATCTCGCTGCCTGCATATTTTACTATTCCCACTCGTCACGCTGGCTCTGGATTATAACACTTCACACAGCCAATCAAGCGATACAACTCATCAGACTGACACTTTTATTTAAATTTCATGTTTTTAATCAAGAGTAACATATAATTGCATAATGTATTGTAAGTATTTAACTCATTGTATTGAAACTGTATTGTAGTGACCAGTGTATTAAAATAGTGTGTTATTTATGTACTATATACAATTCAAAACTATTTTCTGCTCTGTTCTTCATATAATAGATGCTTCAGAATGTAATACAATATAGAATTTCATAATCAATTACCCTTAATAAATGGCATAGAAAATGAGTGTCCTTAAAATTCAAGTGAATTACTGTAACAATTTTCAGGAACATGTTTGATCATTTATGATGTATGTGCTGATATAAACCTGTCACATTCTATTAAGGAAAGCTCAGACGAATAAATCAAGTTCTAATTATATACTTAAGTTTTACAGGCAACAAACATCATCATTAAATATAGTTCTGGCAGCTAACAGGAATATTTTTAAGGGGTTTTCATTTTCGTTGTCTGGTTAACTTATCATAATAATCCAGGAATTATCTAAATATTGAAAATAATATTCTTGTAGATATAATAAAATACGGTTTCAAAAGCCTTATTCTATTTAGTACGACGAGGGAAAACCACAAGTTTATCAACTTATTGAAGTACAAATGCAAATGAAATATGAATGCCGTAAAACATTCATATTATTTTACATCAAAATGTTTTTAATACTTTAGTCTAAGTCTTAAGACAATTTAATACTATTCGGAGTGAGTGGCCACATTACCAACTCTCTTAGCTATTTGTTATAGATTTTTATTTACAAATTTTACTTAATGTATATAACTTAATAATGTACTATTCCGATGGATCTCGCTACTATTCCAACTCGCCACGCTGGCTCTGGATTATAACATTTCACACAGCCAATCAAGCGATATCCCGGGACAACCAATATTCAATCAGTTAAGCCATTTTTAGCCAATAATAAATGGAAGGAGAAATTATACTTTAAATTTATTTTAGCTATTAATGCATCTATCAAAACTTTTTCATTTAAAGGTTGGTACATTTTCAACAAGTCTTGATCTTTCTTAGAAATTCAATAAAAACGATATGACCCACTCGGGTCACTCTCAGAAATATTTTAACCTAAATTCAAACAGCAGGGTAATCACTATGGATAATTTGTTCAAGATAAATCAGGGCCACTTAAAATTGTAGAAAATTTCACAACAGTCTATTCAACGATTTTCAACAGTTTTTTCAAGATTTTAAAAAACTTACACTAAATGTTATAACATATGTAAAGTACAATGCATTAGTATGACTACTGTTAATGTGTATAAAAAGGCAGTTAAAGGTATCACTTCTTAGTACGCTATTTGGGGTGCAAAATGATAAATGCATCCAATCTTTACAGCCATTTTACCTTCCCCACTTTATATTACTAGCAAATACGGAAACTTGTCTAGATCTGCCAGTTGCTATCGCCTACAAAACAATTATTCTACAATCATCAGATGAAAGAATTTGATAACAATATAAGATTTTATTAATAAGGACCCCATGTAAAGTCTGATGAATATTTAGTGGTACATCATATAAATAAATGTTTTAAATACACCTAGGACTGAGGTAAATGGTAAAACTCTTTAGCCAATACTTTATAAAAAAAAATTAACTTGCTTGGAAAAATGTTTCCACTATTTTAAACAAGTGACTATTTTGATATAGTTGAAGTTGGACAATTTATATTGTGTCACTTAAAACAAACAGTTTCTTATTGTTTTACTGATAACATCTGACAATTAATCAAGTATGGCATTTCTGCAAGTTTTGAAGTTAATACAACATGGACTTTATGCAATTTAGTCAGACATGACATCAGTGCCACAGAATTAAGAATGTGTTTGAATTTAGGTTGTGATTGAAAATTGGTTGTTTCGGGATACCACTTATCAGACATACACTTTTATTTAAATTTCATGTTTTTAATCAAGAGTGACATATAATTGAATAATGCATTGTAAGTATGTAACTAAAGAGTTATATCATTGTATTGAAACTGTATTGTAGTGACCAGTGTATTAAAATAGTGTGTTATTTATGTACTATATACAATTCAAAACTATTTTCTGCTCTGTTCTTCATATCATAGATGCTTCAGAATGTAATACAATATAGAATTTCATAATCAATTACCCTTAATAAATGGCATAGAAAATGAGTGTCCTTAAAATTCAAGTGAATTACTGTAACAATTTCCATTTCTGATTATTTATTATGTATGTGCTGATATAAACCTGTCACATTCTATTTAGGAAAGCTCAGACGAATAAATCAAGTTCTAATTATATACTTAAGTTTTACAGCCAACAAACATCATTAAATATAGTTGGCAAATTACATGAACGAAACTGTTAAATGTTTTATAAAGCACTTCTGGCAGGTAACAGGAATATGTTTAAGGGGTTTTCTTTTTCGTTGTCTGGTTAACTTATCATAATATTCCAGGGATTATCTAAATACTGAAAAATAATATTCTTGTAGACATAGTGAAATACGGTTTCAAAAGCCTTATTCTATTTTAAGAAAATAATAATCAACGTAGATATAAAAACTAACACATTTATCATCAAAAATTATGTTATATGTAACATACACTTAATAATAAATGCTGTTTTGGTAAGTTGTTGTTTGGTGCTCTTATGTTCATTTTCGGAAAGCAGAAAACAAGTATATTTGGATATGATAATTATGACATCACATGATACATTATTACAAATGATGTTATTTGTTTATTTTGTTTCACAGGAATCATTTATAAATTATTTAAAACATAAGTGCAAAAGGTATCTTGTTATTGAAAATAAAATATTTTTTGTTCAATGCAATATAACTTTTCTTTAAAAGTGACATTCGTAACTTTGACTAAAACATGTATTTATATCTTAGTAATACCCTTTCCAAATCATTCAATATCTGTATACCGCACCCCCTAATAGTTTTATGTTTGAAGTAAGAAATAACATTTTATTTTCCTGAAAACATCTATATCATGCTACTTATGTTACAATTAATTGCAAGATTTGAACAAGACTGATTCCACTGTAAGCACACAATAAAATTAAAAAACTTATAGTTGAGGCCTTTGAAGTTCTCAATGTCCCTGGCAATGATGGAAAACGGGCATTCTGTTTACATTTCAATTAAGTATTTCCTTGCAATAGTAAATCGTATTACATGTTTGTCAAAAGGTTTTTCTCTTCAACACTTGAAAGAATGGCAATGCACTTAACTTATTTACAAAGATAATGAGATGATAAAATGTTTCATTTTATATATAAGTACGATTACAATTTTAAAAGAATCATTTATTGATTTCAAACATTAAGTGTATTGGTCATTTGTTTCTCACCGCTGATTCAGAAATCATGTGGGATAAGTAACCGGTCACTCGTAGAGTTAATTGGCGATCACTAGTTAGTTATCGAGGAAAACCAGTGAGGTTGATCGTCCGCCGGCATATGTCCAAAATATTTGTTTAAAAATTATTTCACTTTTGTTCGTTTTGTCCTCCAAATAATCATAACAAAGCCAAAATAAAACGATAATACATGATATTTTGCTTTAATATGTTATCACAAAGGAGAATAAGGCTTGTAACTCTTCCTAACTAGAAATTGTCTGTTAACTTATCTTTCTTGTGTATCTGACAGAAAAATCTGCATTTCTGAAAATTTTATAACAGAACTTTTTTATAAGGGGTTTGCATGATATTTCAATTATTAAACGTTAAAATTGTCTTCTATGAAGACTCCGGACTGAATAATAAACTATTGTTTTTCGCTTGCTTGCCTACTGTCTCGTGGCATATGTTTCGTCTCACTAGTAATGAGTTGTTACTATTTCTTATGTAAAATACTTTTTGTTTGGTAGAACTATAATTCTTCCTCTTTTGAATTGAGTTCGGTTGTCAGATTTCATCACCGAATACAAGTAACAACTGTTTCGTAATGTTATTACGAAAGTTAATATGTGGCACTGTTATATAAAATCGCAATTCGTTTAAAGTTGCATGCCTCCAGATGAGCCAAAACATTTCAAGAAAATTAAACTTGAAGAAACATGTATTAGGAATTTAAGAGAAATATAAAGATGTAAGATCCAAGTAATAACTTACATGCTATTTGCTATTAATTACTACTTTTTGCAGTATTCATTACCATCTAATGCGTTACTAAAGCAATAATGGCTATTTGTATTTTACCTCTTTTTGGTAATTCATGTGGATTGGAAGTCCTGTTTGCAATGTTTAAATTATTTTCTTTTTTTACTTCTCAATGTTTTACTATTAAATACATCATTAAAATTTTCATGACAATAAGCATGAATCAGGAGGCGTTTAATTTCAATGGCATCTGTTTATATCTGTTTACATAAATACATGTATATTTATATATCAACTTTGTAAGCTATATTTGGCTGAAAAAAAACTCATGCTATTTCAATATATAGATATATTGTTTCTTCACATTCATGTTCTATTTCAGAATAAAACAAAACAAGTTGTAATTCTAATTGAGTTTATCAGATTGAACTAATGTTTACATTCATAATGATAACATAATAATATATTAACTTAAATTTAACCATAAAATAAACGTAGGCCCTGAATGATTGCAAAGGTGTTTCAAAGATAGAGGTTTGACTTTAAGAGCCGCGATAAAAACTGTAAAAATTTCCACGCACCAGTCTGATAATTTGTAAGGTATGTACTGAATTAAACATGTCACATTCTATCAATTTTCAGTGATTACATAAACAAATAAATCAAGGTATTATAATTATCAAATTATGTATAGGTTAGTGTTTAATAATATGTATTAACAAAAATAATTGGTCAAGCCTGCCGCAGGCAGGCGACCAATTATTTTTGTTAATGCATATTATTAAACATTAACCTATTTAATGATCAACATTATTTTTTCAACCAAAAGCAAGGCATTTCACTAAATCACCAATAGCTCCGCCCCTTCGCTCTACAAGATGTCTACACCTTGTCAAGTTTCTAACATATCACATTTAGATAAGCTAAATAAATGGCCCTATCAACAAATAATCAGGCACATTTTTTACTGAAATGTCACAGAATTTATACCTTTATCTACAGTAAGACTATAATGCTAAAAAAAAACAGCGAGGAAAATGATGCAATTAGGTAAAAACAATGGAGTTAATGAAATGTGTACATCCTTTATAAATAAATGGAAAATGTGAGAAAATACATTAGATTAATAATTTATACAAATTCATTATTAGCTTCAAGTTATTCACTAACATTTAAAATCCCTATTGATTTGCTCATTTGAAAAACAGTTTTTTCTGTGTGTCAATCTAGGTTTACAGGTGGAGGGGGTCCATTTACCATGAGTTTTCCAGCCAAAAAATGTATTTATAATCATTGTATTCTTAATATCAAGGATTGTTAATGCAGTTCATGCTTTTTACATAAAGTTATTAAATACAAATATAACAACACATTTGTTTACTTGATTTTTACGAATCAAAATAAAACTAATTTACACAACATGAAATTAACTGCTAATAATAACAGCTCCTTCCATAGGCAAAAATAAAAAGCGTTCCATAATAGACGACGCCGCTCACCGGCGTCGCCAAATAATTTATACAAATTCATTATTAGCTTCAAGTTATTCACTAACATTTAAAATCCCTATTGATTTGCTCATTTGAAAAACAGTTTTTTCTGTGTGTCAATCTAGGTTTACAGGTGGAGGGGGTCCATTTACCATGAGTTTTCCAGCCAAAAAATGTATTTATAATCATTGTATTCTTAATATCAAGGATTGTTAATGCAGTTCATTCCTATCAACTGAAAGAAAATTATGTTACTTTTATTAGAAAAAAAGAAGTTTAAAACAGTCAGCAATTCATAACAGGCATTTTTCTTAGAGTTAAAAAGATATAAAAAAGCTACTATGAAATCTTTTGTCTCTGCATGCCCCACATGCATTATCTATGTAATAAAGCAATTGATTGTATCCTCACATTTAGAAACACCTGACCTCGTCTAATTGTTTTTTACGTTGGCATTGTTTTGCTAACCTAGATATTTTACAATTCAGAGTGCAAATCACACCTCTAACTCCTCCCTAATATAATGCATTATTGAAATTTGTTAGACTCAGGTTAGACGACAGATTAAAGACGTTTTCGGTAGTTTTCTGTGCGCATCGTTATGCGCTTCCAAGAAAGATAATCACGGATAATTACTCTTCAAATGAAGGTCAAGTTGAATAGTATTCGGATAAGTGTTTAAATTTCGGCTGTAAGCAAATAATGAGTAAATAATACAGAATAGATATTTCTAAATGTTCAAAAGGAGATCGATTCAAAAGAATAAGAGGTAATTTAGACAACATCACATAAAGGATTTCTCCAAGCATTAGTACGACAGCATTGATTTAAATTCTGCGCGCGTTACCCCACCCACTTGTGGTATAGTGACGAAAGTGCGTCCCGACTTGATTACTGGCAGACAACTGGGCAAAGAAGTTTAAAATGATATATTTTAAAAGTGTTGAATAAAAAAACAAAATTAATATCCAAGAAATGTTCCGAATTTCATTATTTTCTTTGTAAATTTCTGAATACTTGCTTACTGTTCGGGTATGTTAGTCGAGTGAAAAAAATAATATTGCCCTAGATATGTTTTAAAAAAATATTCAGTATCATTTACTTAACATAACATCAAAAGAAAAAGAAATTTTTATTGCAACATGTTTTTGTTGTATATTTGACAATACATTTAGTATAACACTGATATTTCTTAAGAAAGCGTGGTAATTTTGACAGTTGGCATATGCAGTATCCATGGAAACTGCCCGTTTACAAAAAACTAACACGTCAACATATATATTTTATTTCTATTTTTGAATCCACCATCAAATGTTACTTGATATATCAATAATGTAGAAAATTCTATAAAAGAAATTTGTTGATAGCTTTAATTTTTTACAGAATTCATGTTTATTTTTCTCATTTTTTGTTTAGTTAAAAAGCATGAAAACTTTTTAAAGAAATATGTTCAAATTATCATTTGTTTTATACAGAACCGTAAGATAAAGCAAGCTTTGTATAAAATTATGTTTATTGTGAGTGTAATAAGCTATTTTAAAATTCGTCATTAGATTTTACTCATCATACAAAAAATTTAGAAAATTCTATGAAAGGATTAATTTTTCATAAAACTGTAGAAAATGTCTTTAAGTAAATTTTATTTAGTTAGTACACATTAACCAAAGTTAGACTTAGCAGAAATTTGAAAAATACTACAATGTGATTGGACAAAAAATAATGTTGATCATTAAAATATGAAAATATGCTCAGACATAGTAATGCACTCATTTTCACATAAACAATCCTGTAATTCAGCAATTTAGATACTCAATGGCTTGAGAAATATGACAGTATTCATACAATTTACACGCGACATAAACATTTGTTAAAACAGCTTCTTAAATATATTATTTTAGAATAAGCTTTGTGATAATCGATGCAATGAAATTAATTTGTGTTCAAGAATAACTTTGATTTGAAAATATATCAGTGTAGACTGAATTTATATTTCAATAATAAAATCATTAAAACAGAGAATCTTAAACAAACGTGGAATAAAGGTTATGCCACATAATATTAGTATAGTGTCGCAATTTCTAATTCATATGGCAATTCAGCCGTTAGTTGTATCCATGGAAATTCTTATTTAGTGCTGCATAGTTTGTTTTGTGGTTAAATGATGTTTCTTGTATAAAAAACACAAAAAGCCTTTGACACTGTTGATTTTGCTAGTCAATGCACTGAGGTAAATCCTACAACGATAAAAGGAAGTTGTTGACGTTCAATTGTCAATTGCTGATTGTTTTATTGTTGTAATCTGAAAATTCCGAAATAGAAATGTGAGGTTAGGAGAAATTAAACAGCATTTCAAAGAAACAAATTAATGAAAAATAGTTTTCATTCTTTGTTCATCTGGAACATAATGAAAAAAAGAGAACAGGTTCTACGAGTTAATTAAAACACGTAAACTTGGAATAAATATTTACATATTTATTTCGCGAGAAAACCTTGTAATGGGTAAATATGTAATGTGTTTGTTGAAGCATACATATTCCGTTTTATTGAAGCAATCTTTATTACCTCTGTCAACTTATGATAAAATTCACAATTGTTTTCTTCTAAACTAGATATGAAACTGTTTGGTATGTGGAGGTAGTCTACCCAAGAAAAAATAATTTTTGAATATTATTCAAACACGCATGACTTTTGCAATTAATCATTATCCCTCATGTACAGACTCAATCAAACCGAGGTCTGCAATTTTCAAGTAATTTTGTTTGTAATTAATGCTTCCGAGGGATCACTTGTTTCCAGATTTCCATTAATTATCATAACACATTGCATATTAAATGATCTTGAGCATGTTAAAATGCCTCAAACTTTTGTACTTGACACTAGATAAGACTCTTCTAAATAGAAACAAACGATGGTGATCTAGAGTAAACAACATCTTTGTTTTTTCATTGATTCACAAATGTAAATGTACGCAAATTCAGCAAAACTTTAAGAATCTTAAATATTTCTCTGCAAATCTTAGTAAATAGCAGTCATATAGTTTACGAGATCTTTATCATGTATCATGTACTTTAAAAGAAAGATTTAGATATCACTATCCATGCGAGTTTTATTAATAAGTATATTTTGATAAATTCGTATTCTGGTAAATGGAAATGTTAGTTATGTTCGTATGGTTTAAGTTTTAAGTTCTAATTTTTATGACTTTTGTTACATTGTGAAATGAAAGTCTTTTTAAATGCTACTTTTATTAAAGGGACAATTTTACGCTCCGCATGTGGCGCGTGGTTGATTTTCAATTTAAACTGCCGCCCATGAACTAGGTTATACAAAACAAGCCTGCAACATTTCAGTTGTATCGTGTTGACATACTTTAAATATTTTGAATAGTTTACTTTTTAATTCATAACGGGACAGATAAATCATGGTAATTCTTAAAAATAATTAGATTTTATAAATACAAAAATAAATAAATTACACTGATGCGGGAGGGAGTTTTCGCCAGAGCCAAAATATCTTTTTTTATTACTTTTTTATTTAATTGTGAGTATACAGTAGATGGATTCGTGAATAAATTGCAAATCTTCATTGAGTTGAAATATTCCACATTTCTACAATATTGTATGTGATATGCCTGCCACTTTTCAATATTAATAACTGGTTATAATCGCTTGCTTTCAGTGTAAAGGTCATTAAACGAAAATAAAAGCGTGTAAGATTTATTATAACTGATATCGAAACATATTAATGATTCTACATTTCCTAAATTATTGTATGTATTTTGCCTGTCACCTTAAATTTCATTCACTGATTGATGGTTATTCGCTATCGTAAGGAAATGTCAATTAAATGAAAGATGATGACTTTTTCTGAAAGGTACATGCTTCTTATTCGTATCGAACTTTCGTACGGGAAATTTTGCGAAAAGAAAAACTATTTCCGTGTCAAATTTCTACAATATTTTTATTTGATATGTCTTCCACTTTTATTACACATAATTATCGAAAAAGTTACTAAATGCTGAGTAAATGGTCAGTTGTCCAAAATATACAAATTGAAATTGGCGTTGACACTTAAGGTACGAAATATTTGGATTTTAATTATTTAAGAACAAGCGGGTCAGTGAGTGTTGCTTTTTTCGATAATTAAAATATATAATTTTTACATTATGTACTAAGAAATAAATAATCTCATTAGCTTAGAAATGAAACAGGTTATTATACCAGAGAATAAAAAGCAATTTGGTTATTAAGTCTTTTCCTAAAATTAAAAGTAGTCATTGTTTTACGAAAGTATATAAAATCTTTGTTAATTCATATTGAAGCAACATATCTATATAACATACAAAACAGTCGGCAACTGATGTCATGCGAACGGTAATAAAAGGTATAAAGATGCCCAAATCCTTTAAAAATAACGAAAAACAAAATATAAAATTTCACTTTTTGACTGGCTTTTATTAAGTAAAATATCTAATATGCATAGCTCAAATTATTTAATATAAATTAGATAAACATATAAAGATGGGTGTTTAAGATCCAGGATCCAGTGCTACCACATATATAATTAGTTCTTATAAAGATGCACCTTTTTCACAGACCATTCCTCACTAATCTTACTATGATATTGAAGAAGTGTAACATGGGAACATTCATCACTATATAACATTGTTTTATTTACAATGGTTTTAATTGTTCTTTTGTTCCTTTCATTTAATTAGAAACGCTCATGATTTATTCATACTTTTATTTCCTGCTCAACTAACTATTCTAAAAGGCTGCCAATTCCATCTTGATTATTGAATGAATGGAAAAACATTTCTACTATTAAATATTTGATTATTGCCTTGTTATGTTTCATTTCTTTGTAAATACTGTTCATAATAAAAACTTTTATCCAAGTTTAACTATTAAATACGATAGTGAGAGAAAAAAAGACCTTTCAAAACCGTCAAACATTGTGAAAAACGCCAAAGAATTACTTGCAAGTACTTTCTTGAACAAAAAATATGTTTTTATTAATTGTGTGATAATTAACTATTTTTTCTTATCACAGTATGTTTTAATTTAAGTACGTTTAAAATATAATAAGGTCTAAGTCGGCTCGTATATATATACCACTCAACTTTTGCTAAGCACCATACATGTAAGTTAATTTTATAGAATCACAAGTATGAAACAGATTTTTTTCCAACCTTTGAAAATTCTGATTCAGCAATGGTTTGAGATAATCCCCTGACATGAATTCGTGTTGACAAAATCCTTTAAAAATTTTTTTCTAGGTAGCTTTTAAAATAAATGCACCAAATTTTTTCCCTTTGATTTTGATAGGGTGTAAAATTCTTTATGTCTTTTGTTATAGGGCGCCCTTAAGGGCCGTTCAAACATATCAAAATTTTGTCCATGCATAAAAGCAATTTTTACATAAGGGGGACTTTTTAAAAAAAAAGAGAAGGAGGGCTTTTGAGTTTGGTGCAGCAGGGGGCCAAACCTTCCGCCGGGTTTGGTGCGGCATTTGGGGTGTACATCCCCCGTAAACCCCACCAGACCGGGGAGAGAAAACCCGACTCCCTGGAAACCCCCGCCAGGAGGCATGCGGGAAAGGTCGAAAAGGGGCCCAAAACCCCCAGCCCCAAAATTTTTTTAAAAGGGGTTTTCCCCCCCTCGTGAAAGGTTTTTGATTTGCAACTTCTTCTTTCAAAATGACCTTGCAAATGCTGTGGGCTCCGTGTTATGATACGAAGAAGACTGCATGAAGATAATTTGCCGTCGAGTAGACCTTGCAGACGTATCCTCTTGACGCGTCGGAATAGACCATAGAGCTTACACGGTGGACCATGCAACACTGGATACACGTTCTGTTCACTGATGAGTCCAGATTCTGTCTAGACTTCACAGATAGGCATGCTAGAGTTTGGAGAAGACGAGTTGATCGGTTTCAAGCTGCAAATATTTCTGAGCTTGACCGCTACTGAGGTGGATCAGTTTTGATGTTGGGAGGCATCAGCTGGGGTTGACGAACCGAAACCTTGGGTTGTGAAATTTAAGGCACCATTTTGATAGGTCCAGCGGTACATTCGACATTCCTTAGCAATCAGGGTTTTGGTCTTATGCCATTGAACAGTCGAACAATCAGTTTCTTCTAATGGATTTAAAATGCTCCGCCCCCAAATAGGACCATCTAGGGTGGCAAAAGGGACTACCTAGAGAAGGGGAGTCTTATTGAGGGCATGGACTTGACCAGCTCCTCACCTTGAACTTACATCCAATAGACCACATATGGAATTAGCTGCAGGATAGAATTTTAGCTCGTCAGCTGCAACCAAGAACCATCCTGAAGTTTGGATCCATGTAGAATTGACAGTCATATCCGTTAGAACGATCAGAAACCTAATTGGGAGTATGAGAAGGCGCCGCCAAGCTGTCATTGATAGACACGGGTTACACACACGGTATTAAGTCTAAAACTGTAAACAAAAATCCAATTTAACAAATTTGGAAAACACGCTGCATGTTCTGAAATCATCAAAGAGGGAAGGACATCCTCCTCTATAGCACAAAATCGATCGGTGTAAAACTCATTTAAAGGGTTAATTCTTCCTTTATGCTGAAATTGATAAAACAGTAAATCAACATTTAAATCCTTTCGAACTGCGTTTAATAAAATTATCCAAAATAAATTCACACTCAAATATGTTGTGCCTTAGGCAAAAGTTGAGCAGTATATATATTCATTTACAATGAAGTCTTTTTAAATAAAGGTCAAAGTACTCAGTATTTTTAACAATAATCATTTCATTGTTGATAGATGTCCAAAATTCTTAAACCCTGTGATTATTATTGTACAAACATGAAATAGTTTATACTGAAATTAAAAATGCATTTATAATCTGTTATGCTATTTCTTTATTTTAAAATTAAATTCTCTCTTAAGTTTTTGCCAAAAGTGATAAGCATATGTTTAATTTTAAACTTTTCTTCCAACACTAAATAACTTAAGGTATGACATCAATGCCCAAAATGGGGTACTATAAGGAAACTGAAATTTGACAACATATGTAAGTTATATTGCATAAAGGACACATGTTTGGAGTTCGAATTCCATGCATTTTTTATACAAAACAAACGTATTAGCTAAAATATAAACATGTGTACCTCAACAGTGGAATAAAGTATTATTATCTCAGTATAGCAATAGAAAATATACTACTTAGATTATTGTTTTTACGCACATATGTCAAAATTGTCAAATAAAGCTATTGTAAAATTTTGAAATATTAATCTTCAATCAAACTTTTTCAACTTAACATCATCAGTCATTCATTAGTCTAAATGTGATCAAAATTGAAATAACGCCAAGACAATTTAAGCAAATGTGGCTAAAGGTATCGTTGAAATAAATTTGATATGTAATTGCTTATGTCATATCCACATTCAGCACTCAATCATTATCGTAGATGAAATTGTGATGATAAAGCAAAGTTTGTCTAGCCTTTTGTGATAAAGCACACTCGATGGAACGAGCATCGCGTTGAGACTGTGAACGTAATTTGTATTTGTAAATTAATATAGCGCTTAATGATATATTTACTTTGGAAGGGTTCTGCACATTGAATATATTATAACTGATATTTGATAATGAAAAAGGTAAAAAACATTAAAAAACAAGACATCTAATGCATTTTCTTTAATATTTAACTTTACAATGATATTTTAGCCTTCACTATTACTTGAAGGCAATTAATCATAAAAGAGCTTTAATCTTATTTTGCTTTACTTCTTGGTTTGTCAAATAAAATGCTTTGGTACATGTCTGCACTTTCGCTGTTTGTTTTTTTATTAAATTAAAGAATAGTTGAAAAAGGCATACAAATTAAGTTTTTGTACACGTATGCAACATATCAAACACTAATACTGTAGGACGACCAAACAATCAAAACAATATATACTGAAAAAGTAAACAAAGTTTCAATCATCAATGTGATGAAACAAAACAATAATTTATTTAAATCTTTAAGAACTCATTCATTAAATAAGACTAGCATAAGCAGTGAAAATGTAGAGGTTTTTTAACTTAGTTTGTCGAGGGGAGGAAGCTATTTGTTTACCGCACGGAGATGACACAGTTTCAAAAATGTGAAACATTGTGCGAATTGTCGGAAGTCTTCGCTGAACATAATGGTGTAACTTAAACTTATCTCTAACTTTCTTACACGTAAAGGAAACTCAAACGAAACTCCATAACTTAAGCAAAATGATTAGTACTTGTAAATACATTCATAAACCATTTCTCGGATTTGGGAGAAAACCTGCCAGAAAACAGTTTTTTATTAAGAAGTACAAGTTGATATATATTATTCTTATCATGTAAATTGAAAGATTCCACATTTTGTACACTATTAAACTTGACATATTTGTCACTTTAAATTTCAATTACTGTTAGTAATAGTTCTTCTGATTGTAAGGTCTGTAAAACAAGATGAACTACTCCTATAACTTTTACAATAAAACTACAATTCGACATCTATATTTTTTGCAACTAACTAAAAATCTGAAAAATACCTCAGCATCAAAATTTTCCTATTATAACTTCGGTTAATTGATCATGTGCTCAGTGATCTAGAGCATTTTATTTTTGAAAGCTGGTAGTCTGGGTTATAATCCCACGCGGGACGGAGTTTTTTCCACATGCTTTTACATCTTCGAAATGTTCGTTATAATTATAGAGCAATACACTTCCTTATTCTGAAAAAGCTATTGTCTAAACGTCGAAATCTATAGCAGAACAAATTTGATTACCTCTGGGTAACTAAAGACAAATGCAAGTAATCGTCTAGACACAAGATTGTCAAACTTATGATTGCTTTATTGCTAGACAATTCCTTGTAACATACGGAAGTGTTTTTGTTAGTTGATTTATAGCTTAATCAATTTTTAAAGAAACTTATTCGCTACAATATGAAAAATAAGATCACCAAGGAAGGGCGGCGTTCAATGAGTCATTAGCTCATTCTTATGAAATACTTAAAATAACATTGAAACGTGTAAATGTGGCAATAAATATCGGCCTTGTTTACTTATTTTTTTAGTAAATATTATGAACCGTAAATGACCAAAACTGCTTCATTGATTCGCCGCATTTCCTTTCAACAGCCAATACGTACTAAAAGATAATCGCGTAAGTAACACCTTTTGGTTTCAGAAGATTCTAACATATACATTGCATAAAACAGAAGCTATTTGATCGAGGTCAAGGACGAATTTTGGGGACACTGCTATGTCCAATCCCAGAAACGATGTTTCCCTATACGAATTTTAAAACAATCCAAAAATTTAAAATAGAGGTACCACCTCGAACTTTTTTTTTTCCTGAGTAGGAATATGTCACATGATATTTCCTGCTAATATGTTATTGTTTTCGGGAAAAGTTAAATAAAATGTATCAAGGTTGTCCTAATCTTTATGGACCCTTTATGTTTTAGAGACAAATACCAAAAGCTCTTTTTAAAAGTTCTCATTATTATATAGAAACATATTATTTAACTATTACATGGTATTAACAGTCATAAAACATACAATTCTTAAAGGGCAAATAACTACATTTCAACACTCAATTCATTATAGACGATGTAATTTCGATAGAGCCAAAGTTGTCATATGGTACACGGTATCAAGCATCGTTTGCAATTTGTTTTTGTCATATAGTGTCTATTGACATAAATACACTACATTATTGTTGATATCGATATATAAGGTACACTTTACAATCAACTTATAAAAAATGAATGGATTTTCCTTTATTATACAATGTACTTGTTTTTGTGATACTTCTTTGACTATAATATAGCCATCATTACAATATCATTTTATACACATGTATATCTTAATGAATCATATTAAAGGTGGGATTTCATTTTGATTTCACTCACTCGCATAGATCTTAGTTTTACCAAAGTGTGAATTTTTTCTTTGAAATAACTAACGACTGTTCTTGCTCTCACTATCTTGCATGTAAAACACCACTTCTCTTGAAATTGATCATTACTTGTAAATTCACCGGTAGATTATTGTTCTTGTTTAAGAGAAAGTCCACAAGAAAGGAATTTTTATTGATGTGAAACAGTAGATAGTATTTTTGATACATTACATTCATAATGTGAATTGAAAGATTCCACATTTTTACAACATTAAACGTGACATATTTTGTCACTTTCAATTTGAATTACTGTGAGTCAGAGGTCATGTGTATGTTTGGTCCGTCACTTTCCCGAAATACTTATGACTACTGACTCAATTTCATCCCATAGAGAAGTTGCGGCACTTTGAATCAGTTTGGATGGTAAAAAGCAACGCAAAATAGTGATTTTGGGCATTTTTGAGATGTCACCTCGTTGCTATGGTAACTAAGATTATACCGTTACAAATGCTCCAAATGTGTGCCAAGTTATATAAATATTGAAGCATCTTTTATAGTTTCGTAGCAATTTTAAGTTGTAACAGGAGGTTTTCCATGAAAACAGCCATTTTTTCACAAAATGCTCATGCAGTAATGGGATACCTAATATTTTTGGTAATTTTAATTTCGATAGTCGATGCACATCCTAGTTAAATGTCGTTGAGCAAAAGGATGCGATATTTCCGAAATGTACAAAATTAAATTAAAATCGAATATATCTGTAACGATAGACAGTGACAGCAAAAATCAACAATAGTTTTAAATGAGTTGTTAGCTTACTTTGGACACCGAGTCAGTCTGTCTTTACTTTGAGCCAGTTTAATGATGAGGTTTAAAATTCTTAAAGCATGATTTTTGAGCAAGAACTAAATCGTGAACCTGTTAAGAGTTTGAAGTTTAACTTCTATCTTGAAGCATACATGTATTTGATATTAACATCAAGCTTGAATTCTTTATTTTCATTTTGAAGTAAGTTCAAATTCCATCGTTGCTCGAATAACCTTTTTTTCTAATCTCTAAGTGGCTCCAAAATCTATTGTAACTCGAAATTCAGGTTTTCAATATACTCTGTGTTCCAGTGTTTAAATTGAATGTATTTCTGCGGGCTAATTAATGTTTGATCATGTGTCTCTTTCAATTGATCAAGCCGTCGGTTTCTTTGCCTCGTACTTTTGTGTTAATGGTTATTTAAAGAAACTGTTTTTTAATTATTCAATATCTTTAATATAGTGTGAAACTTGTAAAAACATCTGACGTAAATTAAAACGCTGACAGCGAACATTATAGGTCTGTCTAACAAAATGTGTATTACATATGAATATGTACACACTAATCTACATTGAGATGGAACCGATATCACGTGATTTAAAAAACCAGGAAATTGAAACATTGTATTAAATAATACAATAACTACGAAAACATATATTGCTGTTAACTTTATATCAATTCCTTTTGAAATCAGATTGTATTTTGTAATGAGTTTTGCAGAATAACAGATATTTCTTTGAGATAAACAATAAACATTGCAAGGCGATGCCAGTCATCTTTCCGCCATAGTCCGTGAGTTCTTTAGGTTTTTTTTATCGCTCCATATACCCATTTTTGCCCCTTGATGTCCGGTCCCGTGGCCAACTTTATACAATAAAAAAGGGGGCTATCTAGACGGATATTGATGTGGAAGGATGCCGCGCTCCTTGAACGTTACACGTTGCACTCTTTTTTATTGAACTTTTTTTCTGAATAATTTCAGATTCAGCTGTCATTACAAAATACATACACACACGCGCGCACACACACACGCACAAACACACGCACACATGCATACATACATGCAGACAGACAGACAGAAACATTATATCAAGGTTATTAAATATATTTGATATCATATATTGAACATTTTTATGTTTATGTATTTATTCATAAAAAAGAACATTTAATAGAACAGGAATCAGTGCTAACATACACCTCTCTGTTTCTGATCATGCTTGCCGGATAATTTAGTTATTTCACAGACGATCATTTTCCAATCTGTCTCTGTGATAAAAAAACGAAAAATTACGATACAAAACATGAAATGTTGTTTACAAAATGAAAGGGTTTTTCGTCTAAATGAGACTTTTCGCATGTTTACAGTCCTTTTTTATTATCTCGCCTGTGAATAAAATTCTGAACGGTTGCTATCTTGATTCTTAGAGGGTATAAAATATGCCATAAATAAGTCATTATTCCTGGATTTTGTTTCACTTCTGACTAAAAATCTATATTATCAACATTGGAACCGTCATAAAATACAGACTATAATGGATAAAACTTTGCAATAGAATCTACAGAATAAACGGACAGAAATATTCATGAGAAAAGAAGAATAGATCCCGGACGTAGTACATTATCAATATCTCAGACTTCAAACCGAGGCTGCAACATCTTCAATTTTGTCGTTTTGGGCGTTCTCTTCCGTTTTTCTCTATTTCAACTTCAAAACATAGCCGGATCAAAAATTTGAAATTATCTACTGACGAACTGTTCGCTAAAGTCTGAAACTGTATATGGAAGTCCAGATTTGTTCTCCCTCAAACAGTCACAGAAAAGATAATGCAAATGTATTGTAAATAACACTTTATAATGAAGCATTCAATAGCATCCAATGCCCAACCTTTGAAAAACAAACATTAGCAGTAAACAAAACAACACTTCAAACTATGGGTGGCCACAAATACCCTCTGTGATATGTGTTAAATACTCCTTTATTCTCTTTCATGTTATAAAAACACAATTAACTCATGGAAATAATTAGAACTGCATCTATAAAACATTCCACAGATTTTGGGAGTAAATTCACAAGAAAATATTTATCATTCCGAGTAAGCACTAGGCGGCTATATTCCTTATGTGCATTGAATTTCCCACATTTTGTACAAACTTATATCGATATGTCTGTCAAGGTCTCTGTCTTTCTTAATAAAAAGTCAATCAAATTTATCCGGAAAGGTACAAGGTAAATTGTCGATACTGGCGGTGATCAGTTCCATGTTCTGGCATTTAAATTTCATCTTTTTTAATAAGTATTTTTCCTTTTATTTAATTTTATCTAAAGCCACGATCAATTATCGACTTCGTCCAACATCTTGTAGATTATTCTGCTGGTGTTTTCGAATACCAATTTTTGCCGTTTTCTTGTTTAAATGTTGAATTCTGCTTAAACCGGCGATAAGGGAGCGTGGACGGCTCAGTCAAATCCAGCCTGCAACATAATCAATTTCGAAGTTTTGGGCGTTCTGTAGGGATTCCATTTTTCCCCTATTATACAATAAGATTGATCTTGACAGCGAAGTCATGGTTCTACTGTACGAGATGTGTATGACATTAGAAAATGTTACCACTCATTACCAGTGAGAGGAAACAGATATCACGTGATTCAATAATTCAACAAATGAAAATATTATTTAATGAGCGAATCATTCCGTCTTTTAAGATACAAAGCATTTAATCCAAAAATCATGAAACCATATGCTGCTTTTAACTAGCATGTATTAATTTATTTTGACATAGGAAATTCTTCTGTAATCAGTTGTGCAGAAATGCAGATTTCCTTGTGAGATATACAATGAGGATACGTTGAAAGACAATATTTCAAGTGTTTGTTTCTGGTTTACACGAGACACATGGAAACGAGTCAAATTTCCTGTACCGATTTTTTGGCGAGCAGGGGGCATCTTGATTTTGTTGTAATCACAAGCACTTAAGTTATAGTTTTGTTTGAAGGGCTCAAAAATGTCTTGCAACTTAGGTGCATTAATATTGTCTATAAAAAAGAAATTTGAGAGACATTGAAAGTATATTTTATAAAAGCAAACAAGTTGTCAAATTATCGATTAAACGGTTTATAAACATCTATTCTAGAATAAATTAATGATCTACAAAAATACATGTCAGCTGGAACGGTTGTTGAAAATGTATGGACATTTAATGATTTTTAATTTTTATTGTATGAAACGCAGAACGACGCTTGTGTTTGATTGAAAGCGAAACTACTGGAAACTGTTTTTTGTATACATGTTTATCATAAATCATCAATATCAATCACTTGCATAAATTATGGAAGTAAAAGCAACCTACTTTCTTCATATAGAAAAAAAAATTAAAATAAAAATTAAACTGGAAGGGATATGAATACCTAGTCTTTATATATTTTATTTCAGGTCTTTTTACTGTGACCAATATAGTTAAACGTTCTCTTTGTTTGTACAAGTACAATGGCTATCATGTGATTCATTTTCAGTGATCATTTTGTTTATTTCTAAGGTACATTTCTGTCGTTAATCTGCTTCTGTGACAGAAAGGTAAACGTGAAGAATCATACACATTGTCTTACAGAAAAATATTGTTTTATTTACAAATGTTAAATGTTTCATCAAACGAAATGTATACATATGTAACTATCTTTTTTTTCTTGTTTTATGTTCTGCTGAAAAGGTTCTGAGCAGTTGCCATCACAAATATTGAAGGATATAAAAGATACCTTAAATAAGTCGCAGAGACTGCATTTTCCACTGACATCTATTTATGACGCAACAAAACAATGGTCAATACCGTTCTAGATATCAAAAGGTGGCTCATGTGGTGTCCTATCGGGCTCCTTGCTGGTGGGTTGCTTTGTTTTCATGTTTAGTGTATAATCTAGCAACTTAACTTAAAGAATGTATAAAAAAACAATGGACACCTGAACGAAAGTCCTAACTGAAAATTAAAAATAGTGTAGGCGTTGTTTGATTGAGTGTGCATCAGCAGAGGTGTTTATGGAACCTTAAATGTGACACGTTCGTTAGCGGCGTATGGCCCTCAAATAAATGAATATGTGTGACCTAAACGAGAAAACAATGGGGATGGAATATTGAAAATAGATAAGAGGTTGTGAATGTTTCAACTTAAAATCGGTCAAGATGTAAACGGAAACTGAAACTCACAATATACCATGTCGGTGGAGGTGTAAAATATAGTAAAAAAACGATGTATGTGACCTTACATCAAAATATAAATGGAAATTTACCTTGCATTGATACTTTAGGACAAGCAACCAATATATTACACGAAAAAATTATTATATCGTAGTTTTTTGTTCTTTTTAGTACAATTTAGAAAATAATATAAAACGAATGTTAAAAATCATTTTTATCTTAAACGCTAGATGACATGACTTTTTGTACGAATATGCAAGATATTTATTCTTCTTGAAAATGCTTGCTATGTTTGTTTAGATACTAAATGATTTAAGAAGCTAACGAATAAAATGACTTTGAATGTACTATTAATCTTGACATAGGACATTTTCCTGCAATCATTTGCCAGAAAACAGACTGCAAACGTTTTATCTAGTGTTTCATGCAATATGATATTGATATATCAAGAAAAACTAAACAATAAAAAACTGAACTTTTACTTATTTACAAAGTATGCAACATCTAAGTACAAACATCAAAGGTACGCCAGTTGTCAGTGACAAAGCCTTGTTCCGGCTGGCTATATCATGGATTTTTTTCATAGAGCCAATACAATATATATGTGTCTATCGAAACTGATTACGGGTATAATTCCAATGAAAACAACGCACTATATGAGTCAAAATCGCAAGGAAACAATTAAATTTTACATCAAATGGTCATTTATTAAGCACAAAATAATCCATCGTATAGAAAAAAGTACGAAGATACTACCTGCCAGAAACAATTTGACACTGAAATAATTTTTGTTTTACTTGAATGTTTTACCCTGTCAATAACAATATAACTAAAAAAATTATGGTTCGATAGTTTTTAAATAATGTCTTAAATTCTCCTAATGTGCTCAAAGAAACAAATAGTTGGTAAATGGGTTGTTTAGACGGTGGTGAGGCAATAACACATTTGAATGATAAATGTTAACGTACAATTTATTATAAAAGAATAGAATATAAAACAAAAATGATAGAAACGTAGATTATACTGTATATCAATTTAAATGATATATCGAACAAAGGTCATTCCTGTACCAAGTATCAAAATTAATGAAAACTGACATATAATGTAAGAAAGTGGTGAAAAACAAAAAGTTGAAAAATATTTTTATTTTCTTTATTCTGTTGTAGCTGTTTTAATACTTATATATGCTGGCAATCAAATCTTGGTGTAGAGGTACACTATTTCTCCCAACGTTAATGTCAAAGCTAATGAAAAAGCATGTCCGTTAAATATTTTTTTTTCTTACTTGTTACATGACAAATGAAAAATCTCTGACTTTCATGTTTCTATCTATTAGTTTTTCATGTCCCACAAAATCATATATGTCACGCAAATGTCTTCATGTAACTAAAAGTAGCCTTAAATTCTTGTACGTGATATAAATGTCAAAATAACAAAGACTAGTGGAAACTATTATGATCGAATTAATTAAATGTTGTATAATATTTGATTTTAATTGGCAAAATATACATGTGTAACATCGATATGTTAAAAGTACAATTTTGAATTCAAATACATTGAATGTATTTCAAGTACAATCTGAATAATTATTCATTTGACGCATAAATAATTTTGTATCAGATATGCAAATGTGATAAATGAATGTGTACGAAAGAAAAGAAGAGAAAACGACATGAAATCTTTTTGTTACAACTTAAAGGCGTGTTTATTACTATGTCTTGGGAATGTAGTAAAGATTTTGACAGCATAATAATGCTTATTATGTGTTTATTTTATCACTTATAAGAAGGATAAATAAGAAGTATCTTTAAAATGATACTCGACGGAAAACATGCTTTTAATTGCATGGGAGTGTTATGAGATTAAAATCAATTTAGCACATCAATAATCATATTATATCATGAACAATAAACAAAATCTACTGAGAGTACCAGAAGAGTTCGGGATTTTTCGGTATTTTCCGGCACACGAGTTTTTAAGATCGTGAGCGTTATTGGTGGACAAAACTTATCAAATTTCATTAATATCAGTGTTATGTAAAATAAGCTTTTCACTGGAGAATTAATGGAATTTTTAGAAGCATTGGTATCTGTAGTAAAATGTTTAATGGGAGAAAGCACAGTTCACAGGTCTTAAATTCCGAGATATTTAACTTCGAAACTATTTTAGATTATTTAGGATGTTAGATTTGTATGCGTTTCAGAAAGATCCATTAGATTATTTAACTGGTTTAAGAATGACCAATGAGTTTCCCTGATTTCATTTTGTAATTTTAAAAAGACCAATGGAAATCCTACCTCTATTTAGTTCTTCACTGTATATTTTACTGGAAGTCGAATCATTCTCAGTCGGACTTCGTCCGAAACAAAAACAATGAAATTGGAGGACAAAACTTATCCTTAAACAAAAGTACTATGGTATATTTCTTGTATAAATTATTTTTTAAAAATGAACAGGTAACAGATATAAACGAGTTTAACTTTTTATTACTCCATACATTATGACCGCGACGAACAGAAATCTATATTTAGAATACAGTGAAATAGAATAAAAATAATGTAACAATTGTATTCAATAATCGTACCAAATTAATAGTATAATGTTATACAGTGACGTAGACATTCAAATTATTCTTTATGTTCAATTTTTTTCCAAACTACATTAATACGTTGTATGATTTACGACAGATTTGTATCACTCTAGATTTAAATTAGACTCCTTAAGATATTTCCAAATTTAGTCCAATTGTCCGAAAACTTCAAGCGATGAACATGTGTTGTGACTTGACTCAAGTCACACTTAGTTAAATCCGAATAGGGTATTATTATTTATTTTTTGGAGGGGGTGCAGGAAACGATATTTGGTGATCATCCTTGTCAACAGTTATGTTGTAACAACTATGAACTCATTTCAAACATAAAAAAAATTGTTACAAATACTATATGTGCAACATTTCTCCATCATTTAATAAACAGGCAATGGACCAACGCAATGAAATAAAGCTACATATATCAGTGTACAGATTGAAGTGAAATTATGCCCGGTTATTGTTTGTACATTAGGTTTCTTCTTATGTCATTGTTGATAAATAAGGACCCTCTTGTGAATTAAAAAGAAAACTTTATTATAACTATATTTTATCATATTCATTTTTTATCTTTATTTTCATTCCCTTTTCAAAAATTCTGGAAAAAGGGCGATCATTCATGAGCAATAGAAGTAAAAAGTTGAATGGAAATTGTAACACCTTTCATGCCCACTGGCACAAATCTTACACTCAAAATAATATATGTTATTTTGGTTTTGGAGTGATATATGTGGATATATTACCTGTCAAGATTTTATTTCACCCGAGCCGTTAGGCGAGGGTGATATTTTATCTTGGCAGGTAATATATTCACATATATCACTCAAAAACCAAAATAATAATTTTATAAATCTTCCCCTGCCGAGTTAAGACGATTTTAAAATAAATCATGGCTACTTCAAATGAAAGGTTAAAATAAGATTCCCTTTAGGGTACCCCTTCACCACAACATGACGTCACATAAATACATGACGTACTTGCTTTCGAACCTAACGAATGTAAACAAGAGAAAAGGAGTAGTCTGTTGAATGCACTTTTTTGTAATTAATATCAAGCTTTCACAAGGTCATATTTGTTTTCAATACTGATGAGCATATGTATCATTACTCTATTTTGGTAAATATTTATCATTTGACAATTAAAAAGTGCTTGTAAATCGGAATTTACATCGCGTAAAATCAAACCGTACGCGCATCGCCACAGCGCATGTTGTTTACAACGTGGGGTACCCAATGGGGAAATTTAGTGTGTATATTACCCGTCTGGCTCGGTAATATCAATTTCTTTCGGGTGATCAATATCCAATCAAAAAGGCGGGAAAAAATCTGGAAGGGTAATAAAAGGCGATAGGCGTTTTGTTGCAGCTGTGACAAGTTGATCTTTCTTCATCATAGTATTGTTATATGTTTCTGGTCCTTCGGTATCATTGTTTTCATTATATTGTTTTGAAGATCGAATACCGCTTTAGTCGGTACTATGGAGCTTGTGAGATGTGAGATGTAAACGTCTGTCGCTTTAATTTAAGTGTATCTCAGGTGTTTATTCACTGGCCATAATCACAGTTTGATAACATGCCCACGTCTCTATTTTGTCAGGATATTAGTTTCCTGAAACTAGTACTGTGTGACTGTTTGCTAAAATCTAACAATAAACTGTGGCCATGCAGTAAAACTTTTCGCACTACCCAACAATTTCGTATTAGAAAATTTAAGCATCTATAATATGTAGATATGAAGACTGAGATGAAATAGATACCGCATGATTTAAAGTAATTTGGTCTAGTATTACAAGATAGTATATAATGTTAGACATAATCAGCAAACCACAAAAGAGTAGCATATGGGTGTGGTTGACAAGTGTGAGATACATGATCTGATATTACATATATTTATATAACAAATTATAAATTGTTCTAGATCAAACTATTATTCATTATCATATTAATGTTCATACTAAATAACTTAGAATTTTATCAACAATTTTTGGTTCGGGAATTATAAGACTATCAAAATAATACATTTCTATTGTTTTTATCATTATTTCAAATACTTATGGTAATTGTGCCAATTTTAGACCGATCCAATTTTAACAGAAAAATGAAAACATCTTTTAATGGAAATAATATAAAATATGAAGTTTTCAACTTTCAAGTTTTCATTCATTTGTTTTACATTGGATACTTTTGTGTAAGAAGTACTGCAAGAGTGAAGATTCCCAATTGACTACCATGATACATGTATCATATTAAATGTCAGCTATTCAAAATAAGTATGATAATGATAAAGTTTTTTAAATTGATCTTGTGCTTCCATATTGCACGTTGTCACAGATTGTCATGAAGATCCCTACATTTGTATCATTTAAAATTTAAACATCATATGTCAATTTAGCTGGGTCACATACAACAAGGAGGTGAACTTCATTTAAAATATACGTTGTGTAATAGTGTATACTTTCTATTTCAATAGGTACATATCCACTTTTACTACTTAAAGATTCCACCTTCTTTTTCGATTAACTGAAACAATTCATCAAATTTGATAAAATGATAAGGCTTGTTTATTTTGGCAAAATAAAACTGTTCTATATAATTTGTCATTTGTGTTAGATTCTGACAGAAAATTCAGCGTTAATTTAAATGATTAAATGTCTGCCAAATAAAATGCATGCTACATCAGAAAACGTGAAGTTAATTAACTTTGCGATAAGCAGATATCACGTGATTAAATAAACTATAAAATATACAAAAATACATTGTTTGATGATTCAGTATGTCTTTACCAAATAGCGTTTAGGAAAACATATATTTTCCATAACTATATATTTATTTATTTTGACATCTTCTGTAATCAGTTTTGCAGAAATGCAGATTCCCCTATGAGATAAACATCAAAGCAATATTTTAAGTGTTTGTTACTTGTCTACAAGAGACATTTGGGATCCAATAGCCAATTTATGTATCATTATTGTTGTAGCCGAATCCACTTAGGTGTTTCAAATTTGTTTAATTTTTTGTTATGTTTTTTTTTCATTTCTTGATCTTGTTGGATTTTTATACGCCTCCTCTTAGTAATAGCTGATGCATTTTCTATAACATTATGGGAATAGAGACATAAATATATTTGAAATGAATTAGACAAACTGGTATTTAACAATGACCGTGTAGGTATGATAATACATGTTTCATTGAAACAAAAAATTCGGAATGGTATTTTGGAAAAACAAATAAAACTCTTAATATACAATTTATAACGTTATTATTTTTTTAAGCGAACAGAATTCACTTATCTTATTGTAGTATTATTAAAGCAGAAACTTGGGTAAATTATTAGGTTCAAAGGAATCGCCAATATGAAACAAAACCTAAACCACTTCAATATCTAACAAAATGATGTTCGGAAGTAAATCTGAGTTGAAATCTTGATATCGAAAAGAAACTTCTAACCATTATAAATAAACCGAAATACTTAAGTTAGATATGGCACCGTTCAATTAAAGGAAAGAAAAGCAGTGCACATATAGTTTATGGTATGATTTACAAAATAAATTATACTGTAAGGCCTAACGCTTCATGGTCCGTGCGACTTCCACAGGTTGGCTTTTACAGGTCCTAACGACTACAAATTACGCAGAACACTTCAAAATGATCTGTTTCTGTGATATACAGATAAAAAACTATTTTTTGTTTTGTTTTTGTTCTTTAGTTTGATGTTATCTTACACCGCGCTCCACTTAACAGTTGCTTTTACATTTTCTATAAAAAAAGAGAAGAGAAACAAGAGCTGTTATAAAAAAAAGAACAAAACATGGGCTAATATTCACCATCTTAAACATTTAAGTATTTCTTCAAATACATTTGTGAGGGTTTCATTTTATGAACATTTCGTTTGTTTTATTGACTCTTTTATTTCCTGATTACAACATTCTGAGCGGTTGCCATCTTGATTCTTGAAGCATATAAAATATTTCATAAACCAAATCATAATTATAGGAGTTCGTTTCATGTTCTTCGTATATAATGCATGTCATCAATATTGGAACGATCGTAAAATATTGCATATAACGAACAATTTAGCGATTGACGTTACAGAACCATTGGCAAATCATCCCTTGAGCCATAATCTCGGTACTAAACCTTTAGTGAAATAAATCTCCTTAAGGCGCATGCATCTTGTCATTAGGTATTTGTATTATTTTCGTTGTGTTTTGTTGTTGTTGTTGTTGTTGTTGTTGTTGTTGTTTAAGCCGCACCAATACAGTAGATGCCATATGGCTCCATTTTTCTAACGGACGAATACCTCATATGCCCTTCAATGTATTATTTCAGGCACGAACGGGAACCTTAGTAGCTACCTCACATGATATAATTCAAACTCCCTGGCAGGATTGAAACCCACAGCGTTGATGGACAAGTGGTTAGAATTCAACGTCCTCAACCACTTTTTTCGAATTATTTTCTTTACTATTGCAAACACTGTCAATATTGTTATAACAGCATTAGTTCTGGTTTATATATGACATATCTTGAAAAATTTCTGTTAGTATCTTCAGGCCGTTAAAAATGTATCTTCACTTTGTTGTAGCAACGAGCTCTTTGATTTTAGAATCTCTTAAAATGTTAAAAGAACGTCCTCGTCTAAGTTTTGAACGTTAATACCATTACTATTTAAACACCTCGGAAATCATTGAAGTGTATCGTATAAAATCTAATATCCGTTTAGCGTATTTCCTTCCTACATCATGTTAAAATACAACAAAAGAGATATAAGATAAAAAATAGTTCAACAATTTTAGGGAATTTAATTATTCTTTTAGATTTGATTTAATGAAAATTACCTTATTTTACAAATCACATTATGTAATGAAAATTCTAAAAAGAGTTTACGATTGTGCCTCCTTTAAAAAGAATATTTTAGACATTAGGGCAATGTTAATGACATATTGCGACATTCAAGCTTTACAAGTGGGGGGAAAACTTTAGCTCTGTCTACTTTGCTTCTGTGATGAAGAGGTAAACATTGGATATTTTGTAGTTCCTTCATCAGATATATACAAGTTTTACAGTCCTTTTATTTCTTGCTCTTCTGATAAACTTCTGAGTAATTGCCGTTTTGATTCATAAAGATATAATAGTTATAATAAAGTTATAAAAAGCTCGTAGAAACGAGTGTGACTTTTTAAATAAGCAGCAATGATACCACGCGATATTATCATTCTCTTCTAATAAACGAAAGAATTTTTTATAATGTTTCATGTCTGAATTTCTCTAGACAGAACAGGATTTGTTGGTGACGGTGTAAGTTACTTATATTTTGAATAATATTGTCCCTGTAAAATATTACCTTAATAAGTTCAGGATCTGATAAAAAGTAATCATTCATAAAGTTATAATTTCAAATGCTAGTTAAACTTAATATATTGTATGCATTATTACATAGGTAAAGTCTACTTGAAAGCAGATATACTAAGCACTTGTTTAACATAAATTTGAAGAGCTTTATTAATTGATTCTTTAGATATGCTCATTCTTTAATCAAGAATAGAGCATTGCAGAAAATAAAACAATGTTCTGTTAAGATTTATTGATACGACTGTATCAATCTTTGTAGATCTACTTATATCTGTTATTTAATATTTGTCTAAGATAATAGTAATGCCAATAAATATGTTTCACATTCTATCATATTAACTATGTTATGATGTTAATTCATATGGCATTTTGAGAACATATATACAGTTACGGCGCATTTTCTCGCTAGCTGAGTTTAGAGTTGGAATAAAATATTTGTTATCAAGTTGGACTGTCTGTGGTTAATAGATACATATAAGCAATTGACGTTAAGAATATAGTAAAATATAAAAAATAATAAATATAATAACAAAAAGATATCATAATGTATTTAATAGAATGATTTCCCAATAAAGACCTTTTTTATAGAACATGAGGCAATAAACTAACATATCTAAGATGATGTTTGACATAATTATTAGAGGTATCCTTCATACGTTTGCATCTGTTTTGATTGCATTGTTAGCCAATTAAAGAATACTTTATCTCCCCGTTCGTTCACCATCTTGTTCTAAATAACCACCAAAGCTGATACAATCAAAGAATTTCTATTTGTATTTTATTTCTAATTGTATATATGCCAGTCAAATAGATACCATATATTATACTATTAAATATCATTTATTAGAGTTTCTTTTCGGCATCAGAACTTTTCCTGTATCAGTTTTACAGAAGTGCAGATTTCCCTATGAGATAAACAATGGAGATACGTTGACAGATGAAACTTCAAGTGTTTGTTCCTGGTTTACATTGAGAATTTCGCGGCAGAAGCCATCTTGAATATGTTGTAATCAGAAGAACTACGGCTTTTATAGTTTAAGAGAAATACGTCCTATTTAAGAGTGGATATTTTTGTATCATTTTCACTTCAATTGGTGAAGAGAGAAGTCCTGTTTATTTGCTGGCATATTGATAAAGTCTGGACGGTTGAAATCTTGAAATGCGTCATAAATAAATCGTTACTGTTGGATTCTGTTACATTTTCGAATAACAGTGGTGTTATCAATATTGAAACAGTCATAAAGAACGAACTACGACAAATAAAACTTTACAATAGACAGGATAGAACAGTCGTCATGTCATTTCTTGAACTTTACAAGAAGAATGAAAATAGTACATTATCTCGGCACAAGACTTACAGACTGTTCATGAATTAGACAGCATCTACAAAGGCTGATAAACTATATTTATATGATAAAAGATACTGTATCTATCTATCACATATGGATAAAAACGATGTACGTGACCATGTCATCACATAGTCAGATGCATGGCATTGTTACTTTCAACCAAACAACGAAAATGTCACTTGACATGATTTCTCTCCTGGCCGCTTTTTATGAGTTTTAATCTGTTTAGAAACCATTTAACGCTATACTCTTCATTGTTCAATGGATGTTTTTTATTTTCCAGAAAAGGAACAACTAGGAGACAAAACAGTTTACGCGGAGAAGCCATTCATGTACATTGTACTGACTTTACAGAGCATGGGTGGATGATTTTAATTATTACACGTCCCTCCCAATTTTACATCTCCCTTGAGTCTGTTCGGTGCCGTCTGAGTACCCTGATATTATGGCTGGGTTGTGCCGGGAGCGAGCTGTGTTCTATTACAGTCACCTTACCTTGTTGACCTTTGTTCTGTTTTTTTTTTATTATTTTTCTTTTCTTGTCTTAAATAATAAATAGTGTCTCACTTTTGTGCTCTTTTGCTCTTTGAACCATTCAAACTTTATTTGAAACATTATCGTGATTGTCCTGGTAGTTTGATTTAAACGCAATGTAATACAGTATGGACAATTTTAAAATGAAATCATCATTTCAAATGTATTTCCTACTCAAGGATGCAGTAAAATACGAACAATTTATGATGTTGCCATGATTACATTTTGAAAATCATCAATTCCAAAAGGTGTATAACAATATTGAAAACTTTTCTTGAATGAACCTTTATATAAAAAAAATGTTTCAAGGAATTCTTTCAAATATCCCTTCAAGATCCCACAATATCAAATATGAAATTATGGTTTATTTATTAGCCTCCATCCTTTTTTGTTCTCATATATGTCATAATTTAAATGTAATTTAAACCTGTAATTCTGAGTATAGTTCTAACCACTATAAGTAATGGCACTCAAATCAAATAATATAACAATAGTATTCTGAAGCTGAATAGCTTCCTCACATGAAATAATCAAAAGTGGTTTGAAGTCAACGACTATAACCACTAGGGCACATACAGTAGTAATTATATGTTTAAATGAGAAATATATGTTTAAAATATTATAGTAGCAATTTATGAAAAGAGAAAAAAATAACATAATGAACTACTGTGATATACTATAGATTGTGCTACATATATAATAAACCAATCTAAATTTCATTCATTTTATTTGCAGACAATATGACCAAACATATTATAAACATGTATTCTAAAATTCCAAACAAGAAAGTATTAGAGGCTATGGTTAAAAAGGGAGTCTGGAAAAAAGATGTTATACTATTTTTGTTACGATTTACGGTCATGTGTCTCTATGATTTGTCTATCAAACATTTTTGGATTAGGGGGAATATTGTTATATTCGAGTTATAGCAGTAGATGGCACTATCGATGTATGTTATCTTATCCCTTAAATGAATCTAAAGTTTCCACATTTTTTTACGTTTAGGTTATTTTAAATTACCGGAAGCTCATGGATCATCACAACAAGGTAAAACATGTATATAATTCTTTTTTCTCTTTAAGAATTACTTTCGTCTTCGTTTAAATGTATCAAAATGGATTATCATATCAAAATTTGATATTATGAGCATAATTATTTATTTTGGCAGAGTAATGTTGTTCTTTTGTTTGCAAAATGTAATAAGATTCTGAAAGAAATTTCATTGCTTATGATAAAAAATAGAAAGGTCTGCTAAACAAACTATCCGTATCCAAGCAGACTTGTCGCTCGTTGCTCAAAATTGCAATGGGTTAAATTATTAAAATCTTGTCAAAACAGAACAATTCTATATCACGCACATTGATGCTTAATTAATAAAACGATATAAGAACAAAACACATATTATAATAATTTTCATATTATCGTAACACGTGTTAAAAGTAATCAATTGAAACTACTTTCGTGTCCAATTACGCAGATAATGATTCTTACGCAAAAGTAAACAAAATGGTAAACTTTAACACAATTTAAATATGTTACAGAGTCAATCTTGTTTTGTCTTCAGTACATTTAGATATAAAAACCTTATTCTGGCCAAATAACATGACAAACTATTCATTTCGAAGAATTTAACCGGCGCCAGAGCCATTATTTTGAATTTTAGTTGGGACTACTTTCGGAGCCAACTACAGGGGCGAATGGAATGTAAGCTGGTGTGCAAGAGATTGACGAAATGCATGCACTATAATTAATCTTACGATAAAGCAGATATCATTTGATTTAATAATGCGAATATATCATTTCTTCAACATAGTTATATTGATAGCGGTACATCAAATACAAATGATGTAACATTTGATGACTCTGTCATGTGTCAGGCTGATGATAGTTTCATGATTGAAAATAGCCAGCCCATATCAAATCAACACTTCTTCACCCAGTTAGACAATTCGCTATATAACCTACCAAAAGACTTATATATAGACCAGTTAATGAAAATGACCTTCGGTGATGAAGGGAATATCTCAATGTATCGCAATATATTGTAGCAAAGGCCGAAGAAATCAGAAAATTGTCCGCAAGGGGGTCCTTGTGATTCGTTTCGCACAACTAAGCTTGAAAACTGTTCTAAGAGATATGCCAGTGACTGTCATGCATTGCAAGAATTCATTAATAATAATGATCCAAAGGTCATAAAGCCATTTTCACTAAGAAAATGAGAAATATTAAATCGAACCTGTTGAGGGATGTCCAACAGAATGCCTTCCAAAAACGTTGCTCATTGAAATTGCTCAAATGAAATCGCAAATTGGAGAATTGTTGCTGATGTACGTGAGTTAAAAATACGAAGAATTCAAGATAGACAAGTGATTTCTTCTCTTGAAAGTTTGAACGCCACCAATCAACTGAAAATCAATTGCGCACGAGCAAGAAATTTCCAATCTTAAAGAGTCCAAAGAAAATCTATGATTCCTGGAAAATCAAAAGGCGGCGGAGATATGTTTCCCAAAACAAAAGTAAATTTTGAAGTAACATTAAACAAGTACTTCTCCCGCGTTTACAGCAAAACGAGAAAACACGCATGTGATGAAGAAAAGCAAAACAAAAAGCGGTGAATAAAAATTGGGTAAAAAAGCAAAACACAATGAACACAAATACAAAAGTTTATTCATGAAACAGTTTTTAAAATACAAGTACTGAATCTGTGGCAGACAAATCTTTGGAACATAACAATAATTGTGCAAACAACCAAAACCCTCGACTAAAAGTGATGAACAAAACCGCATTTGAAACAATAATATCATATAGGAAAGACGTCCCATAAATCAATAAATGAAAATACACAAATCAAAAGACCATATACCTAAGAATGCATGGAATATTTTCCCCTAAGGCCTGGCGGCTAGAAAAAGAAAATGATATCAAAACAGCTCTTATTACCAAAATTCGCGTGCGAGCCTGACCAAGAGCCTAAGCCTGTATTTGAAAGTGTCAGTAATAGACAACAGTCCTTTCAATCGTGAAATAAAACAGCATAACCAGAATAATACGGAAGACCAACCTTTCTTTGAAAGTGTAAAATCTCGCCGCACTCAGCGTTATTACATTGGCGGCATTGACAGGCGTTCCAATAGCGCAGGATTGACAGATTTCTTGCAACAATTTGATATTAAACCCGCGGCATCCAAAAAACTGATAAAAACAAAGAGAGGCGCGCTTGCTGCAAAGATTACAGTCTACAAAAAATCAGTGTCACATAATGGAAGACAAAACAATCTGGCCAGGGAAAATGTACTGTCGTCGATGGATTGCCGAAAATAAATGGAAAAGGAGCGACAATCAACCAGCCTACCAATCACTACACAAATGATGACTTTTAAGTTAATTTACATTATAAGTACACTATGTCTGCTCACTCAAGACAAAATGGACGTTTTATTTAAAGAAAAGTGTAATATGCTTACCTGGAATGTGAGAGGTATTATGTCTTCGGCAAGCAGCTTAAGGTTTTACTAGACAAATATGATATAGACTTTCTGTTATAAAGAGCATAAACTGAAAATATGTCATAATAATTTTTTTTGAATTCTTTGCATGCAAATTACTTGTCCTGTATTACATGTTCAAATGATGTTATTGAAAAATATCGATGTGGTAAAGGGGTGCGGCAATTACTTTATAAGAAACAATTAGCTTTCTCAATAAAACATATTGAGGGGCATTAACCATGACCGTATAACCGTATCGAAATTATACGGAATTAACGCACTCCCATATATATTTTGGCTGTTTACATGCCTTCAGTTAACTATGAATATGAAGATTATACCAATTGTATTGATGCCTTGCACAGTTTGTACTTTCGCTTTAATCAGTCAGGTATAGTAGTCTTGTCGGGCGATTTGAACATTGATTTGACTATAGAGTGTGTAAATGAACGCCAAAGAGCGTTTCACGCTTTCTAAATTGAAAATGGTGCCATGCCAGCAGAAACTACAGGTTGTACATATACATTTCGCCCAGCTTCAAACTACATTAGATTATATTGTCATAAAGCAAGCAGCAACAAGATATTCTTCTTTCGAAACTGTGTTTTTGATGATGAAATATGTCTTGTATCTGATCATTTGCCGATATTATCAGTTTTTACCTTTCCCCTGTAGACACATATTCCTTACCGTATTAACCAGAATGTACAGTGGACAAATGCGACTGAATATAACATATCAATGTTATAAAGAAAAACTTGTCTGTAATTACTAGGCACGATTTGATGTACAAACACTTAACATTTTACTTCTCCATCGGGAGGCCATTGATTGCTTTGTATAATCATATTGTAACCTCAATAAAATCTGCGGCCTCGGAAACGCTGCCATTGTCAAAATTTAATAGTCATTCAAAACCTTATTGGACAAAGAGGTAAAAGGTACGCGCATTCTTTTCAAAGAGAAAAAACGCAAGCAATGGATGGCCGCCGGGAGACCTCGCGATGCTTCAAATTGTTTCTACTACAGGTCATATAAAGATGCTAAACTTGAATTTAGAAATGCGCAAAAAAAAGCTATCTCGGATTGTGAAACAAAGTATTACGATGAATTGGAATAACGCAGCAGAATGTGATATTCGATTATTCTGGCAACTTTAAAAAAAGAAAGAAAAAATAGGCGTACAGGCTTGATAACTGAAATTTTCCTTAGACGGAAATTCATTCAGAGACCCATATGAAATTTCAAATGCATTTTAAAAATCATTATGCCAGGGTATTTTGCCCGAAAGACAATGTGGATTTTGATCATTCCCAATTATGAAAACTATAAATAATCGTATTGAAATTTCCTATCAGAGCCTGAAAATCATACATGTGTAGATATGTTTTGACTAAAGAGATAGATATGTCTGAGTTATTAGAACTTGTTAAGTGTCTAAAACAGCGAAAAGCACCGGGATTTGACGGCATTGTACCATGAACATTTGAATTAATGGTGGTCACAAAACTTCTTGATACCTAAAATATCTTTTTGACCTTATACTTAAACTTCCTAGTGTCCCATACCCAATGTAAACTAGGAGTTATTATCCCTGTGCTTTAAAGACGGAAAACCAAATAACATTACAAGCAGTTATCGCCCAAATTACCCTGCTACCGGTAATTTACAAATTGTTTGAAAGCGTAGTCCATTTTAGGCTAAAGAATTGGGTCAAAAAATAGCGGCATACAGTTCCCAAACATTCAACAAAAACGCCTATCAAGAACATCTAGGATCAAATCACCGTGTCATTCAATCTCCAGAAACAATTGCTCATTACATAGAACATTCAAGCCAAGTTTTTGCGCTTTTCTTGGATACTAGCGCCGCTTTCGATACAGTATGGCATAATGGTCTGTTTGCTAAGCTCTTAGATTTTAGGGGTCAATGGGCACTTTGTTAGAACAATATCTGCCAGCTATTCAGACATAAAAAGCTGTGTTTTAGTAAATGGTGTTAAGTCTGAAAGCTTCCCAGTTCTTCAAGGCGTACGTTCAAGGAGGGTATTATCCACTTGGCTCTACCTCTTATATATCAATGACTTACTAAACATTCTACAACAAAGTAATAACGGGTGCGTCATAGGTCAACTGCAGTGTGGTAACCCTACCCTCGCAGATGATCTCACCTTATTATGCCCTATATGATGTCACTCAAATTGGTACAGACAAGTAGTAAAAAACTATGCTTCACTTTTTGGAGATATCAGTTTAATGACTCAAAAGTCAAAACTAATTGTATTTCGTGACTCACATTCATCCGACTATTCCATCAATTTTGGAACATCCAGTTATAAAATCCACTATAAACTGCAAACATGTTTGGTATTGAGCTCTCCATGACTCATTTCGCTGCTCTAATGCGGTTAATGCACGATGCAGAAAGGCAAAGTCATCCTCCTGTTCTCGGTCCTGTCCATAGAATCTGAACCAGGGGAAGTAAATCCGTTAGTCCTTTCAAAGCCTGGTTAAAAAAAGCCACAATCCCAGTCGCATTGTATGGATGCGAACTCTGGCATAACTTGACACAGAAGGATTCATTATTATTGGAACGCTTCTTGCGTACTAGCATCAAAAATATATCCAAAAATTTACCAACTCGAACCCGCACTGATATGGCCCTGGCACTGTTAGGCTGGCGTTCTTTTGAATCCCTGATAGATAAAAGAAAACTGTGTTTTCTCCAGAAACTATGCCAAATGCCAAATGATTGCCTTACCAAGCGCATATTTGATATGCGGTTAAATATGTTTTATGCTTAAAGGAGCTAAGAATCAACTAGGATTCATCCCTGATATATGCAAGATACGGGTCAAATATGGGTTATTTAAGCATTTAAACGACTATATCCAATTTTCAGAGTTCCCAACCAAATGGACTTGGAAAAACATAATAAGAAACAGTATCAATTCTTATCAAGATATTGACTGGGAAGCGAGAATCGAATCTGATCCAGAATTCTGCAGATTTCGATCAATTCATATTGCAATATCTCCCTCTAGGTTATACCTTTTAGCAGATACAACAAATCTTATACGTCATGTCCTCAACGTCATAAGGATACTTACATTTGTCAGTACAGGTAACGAGATCACTTGCCAAGTTTGTCAATGGCAAGGCTTTGATATAAATAGGCATATTATATCCGATTGGTCCAGCATTTAACGAAATTAGACGAACATTTTGGGAGAATGTCTCCCGAAACTTTGGACCATCAGTATTGCGACACATGTGCTGTAATAGCTTCAGAACATTTTCTTAGGTGCCTTATTGATCCAGACATTTTGAACATTCTTGGGTTAGATGCTAGCATGTACCGGTGCTATATAAACCTAACATATAACTTTATTTGTATTGTACAGAGGGCATATAAAGTATTTTGTTAAAACAAAATACCACTAAAATTAATGCCCTTCTTTAGTTACATATGACTATATATATCATTTTCTGTCTTCCTTATAGATATCTTTTATTTCGTTTCGTCAAGACATCTTATAAAGGAAATAGAACAATTGATAAGTGTTTAATGTCACTCTAGTATATGTACAAATACTGAATACTATGTGCTATGTCAGTCTGTTTTGCATTATCATTCTTAGGATCTTTTCTAAATTTCAATATTTAGATTAAAGTGTATTAAATTCACATCTGACGTTATTATATTACATGTAAAATCTCATAAAATTTTGTATATAATGCATTTTTGTACTTATGTAAAACATTCATCTTGTCATGTAATTGAATAATAATATTGTTATATTTTGTATATGTATAAATTTGTAATATATGTTATAATCACTGAAAAGTGGAAATAAAGAGTATATAATAAGATTCTGAAAGAAATTTCATTGCTTATGATAAAAAATAGAAAGGTCTGCTAAACAAACTATCCGTATCCAAGCAGACTTGTCGCTCGTTGCTCAAAATTGCAATGGGTTAAATTATCAAAATCTTGTCAAAACAGAACAATTCTATATCACGCACATTGATGCTTAATTAATAAAACGATATAAGAACAAAACACATATTATAATAATTTTCATATTATCTTAACACGTGTTAAAAGTAATCAATTGAAACTACTTTCGTGTCCAATTACGCAGATAATGATTCTTACGCAAAAGTAAACAAAATGGTAAACTTTAACACAATTTAAATATGTTACAGAGTCAATCTTGTTTTGTCTTCAGTACATTTAGATATAAAAACCTTATTCTGGCCAAATAACATGACAAACTATTCATTTCGAAGAATTTAACCGGCGCCAGAGCCATTATTTTGAATTTTAGTTGGGACTACTTTCGGAGCCAACTACAGGGGCGAATGGAATGTAAGCTGGTGTGCAAGAGATTGACGAAATGCATGCACTAAAATTAATCTTACGATAAAGCAGATATCATTTGATTTAATAAACTTTCAAATAAAATGAAAAACATCGTTTGATGATTCAGTTTGTCTGAATAATTTTGTACCGAACAGCGTTTTATAATTTTAAAGTCATGAAAACATATATTTCACTTAACTATGTATTAATTCATTTTGACATCAGAATTTTTTCTGTAATCAGTTTTGCAGAAGTACAGATTCCCGAATGAGATAAACAACAAGAGTACGTTGATAGACAATTTTTCAAGTGTTTGGTACTTGTTTACACGAGACATACGGAATCCAATAGTAAAAATCGCATGCTAAACAGAAGAAGGTATCGTGGTTTCTTATAGTCAATGCATTTTTAAAAACACTCCCCGTAAAAGTGACTGAAACATTTCTATAATAACATGACATTCTTTGAAAAATATTGTATACAATCAAACAGACAAGTATATTTTACTCTTTCACAACTTGTATGAATAAATCTGCTCGTTCTGTTAAAAGGTAAACATCTTGTGCTGGTTTGTACAAAACAAATATTTCATATTTTTTTCTTATTAAAGTTGCGGAATATCTCATTATAGTATGATAGAATAAAATATTTTGTGAATTATTTGGTTCCCGTGGGTCGCCGGTGTAAAATATTAAGGAAAAAATACGTCTATACCTAATTATAAACCGTTCAAACGTTCCAAAGTATCTCTTGATATCGTCAAAAATGAAACTATTATGAATAAACACCTACATGCTTAAAAATTACCACGTTAGATTTGCAGAAATTGTAAAAATAACACTCAAGGAAAGCAATGCACAGACAATTGTATTTGAGTAATGTATGATTTACAAACAAAAAGAATGAGAATGCAATGCCCAACGCTACGCTTCTACGTGACTTCACTGCGTTTATATGTCCGAGATAATTTTGGTCATTACTTCAGTTTCACAGACCATCTCTCCCTCATCTGTTTATATGATAAAAGCGAAAACTTCTGATACCATTCACATTCATAAACATAAAGATACATTCGGGAAGGTTTTCCTCTAATGAGAAATTGGTTTGTTTTACAGACTCCTTTATTTCCTGCTTTGATGATAAAATTCTGAGCGGTTGCCATCTTGATTCTTGAAGCATATAAAATATGCCATAAATAAGTCGTAATTGTAGATTTTGTTCTATTTTCATATAAAAATCTATAGTATCAATATTGTTGTAGCCATAAAATACGGAATATAACGAACGATACTTTGAATTAAACTTTGCGATAGACGCCACAGAACAATTGGCAGATCATTTATGAAATGAAACAAGAATAAACTTGAGGCGTTATCTTCGGCACTTAAACTTCATGTTACAGCCTGGACAGACTTAGTGAAACAAATTTGATCTTTGCATGTGCGCTGTATACAATAGTAATAAACCAGTGACACGTGATCTTATCCAGGAGGTCACGCGCAAGACATGTTCAGTAAACATTTCTAGGATGATAGGCAGGAAACTCAGTGTACAATTAGCACAAATAGTCATACATATTTATCATAAGAATATATTGTAAAAACTTTAAATCATATATCTTACATGGATATTAATTAAAGAATTCTTTAACTTTGTTTGTGATTGTCCAGTAAGATTTTTAACAAATTTTAAATTGTATAATGTATATCGATTTCATTCATGACAAAAACAAACAAACATTTACAGTCATGTACAACACAAATAGCGAATAGTTTTAAATTTATGATTTCATTACTTTATTCGTATCACTTTTGTATTTTACAATAAGTTTGAGAGTCAAAGTCTTAAATAGTTAAAGTAATCTTATTTCTTTCATAACACATTTGGTCTGATTAATGCGTAAAAGCTTTAAGAAATAGTTAACTTTATCCATACGAAATAAGGTTTTTGAGAAGGATATAATCACTATAAAAGTGATATGAGACATAACAGACAAAAACTGAAAAATACTCTGGGTTATCAATGTTTTCAGCTGGTCTCATGTCTATTATGACATTTACATCAACAGACATGGAATGAATGACGTCTTTTTTTTCATGAGAACACTTGCGTGTCATATAGGGATGTATCCTGCACGAAAAACATATAATACATGATAAGAGTCACAGATTTATTTATGTTATTAAGTTATATAAATGGTAAGAAAAATTGTTTCATCAGCGCATGCTTTTTATTGTAGAAGGTTTGGCATCAATATTAAACGAACTGTACTATTTAGATTAACTAGTCAACTTCGCTTTCAACACAGATAAGATAGGATGAAGAATATTTTGAATATTTTGATTTACATATACTAACATGTCTTTTTTCACAAATTTTTACACAAGATCTCAGATATATTCCATGATTGTACATGTACACCATACAATTGTATGCCCCTTGTAGCTTAGGGGTTGCCATTACCCGATGAGGCATCAGAATTGCATCCACTCTTTAACCTAACGTGGTCGTAAGAATCGAGTAAACAGGTCCGAGTTTTTGGAGTCTATGCATCTTTTAGCTCCAGAAGGTGCGGTGGTCTTGACCCCTGGTGTTGATTTAACCCATTACTTCATATACACGCCTTTTAACGCCTTTTTCACCCCCCCCCCTTTTTGTTGTCTCAAATGATGAAAAAATGCCTTATTGAGGCCCCAAACACTTGTTTTTGTTTGAGAAATGTTGCTAAAAAAAGTGACCTCTTTTTCGGCGCGGCCCCCCAACCAAAAGATACATCAGGGGGTTGCCAGAAGGGGGATGTGCCCCCTTCTGTTTGTGGGGTTTGAAGGGGGGCGGAGTCCCCCTCATCGCCAAGAAAATTTTGGACTTGTGAGAGGCTGTAAATGACCCCAGATTGATCATAAGGTAACGTGTAACCAACGCTGAAAAGCATTTGACTCTATCTCAATCCATTGAAAAGTTGCAGCACTTTAAAATCAGTTTTTATGGAAAAAATCAACACAAAATAGTGATTTTTGAGATGTCCCCTCGTTTCCATGGTATCAGCAAATTTAAGATTGAGCATGCCTTTACAAAGGCTATGGTCCAGTTAATATTTGTGCCAAGCTTGATCAGTATTAAAGCATTTTTTGTAGTTTCATAGAAATTTGAATTTGTAACAGGAGACTTTTAAATGAAAACAGCTATTTTTCACAAAATGCTCATGAAGTAATGGGTTAATGAAAAAAATCAAAAAATCTACAAAACAACAATTTTTCTTCAAATCTATATGACAGGCCATGTTCAAACATGAAAAAACGCGATTTAGGGTAATTTCAAGTATTTTCATTATTTTCTGTTAACCCATTACTTCATATACACGCCTTTTAACGCCTTTTTCACCCCCCCCCCCTTTTTGTTGTCTCAAATGATGAAAAAATGCCTTATTGAGGCCCCAAACACTTGTTTTTGTTTGAGAAATGTTGTTAAAAAAAGTGACCTCCTTTTCGGCGCGGCCCCCCAACCAAAAGATACATCAGGGGGTTGCCAGAAGGGGGATGTGCCCCCTTCTGTTTGTGGGGTTTGAAGGGGGGCGGAGTCCCCCTCATCGCCAAGAAAATTTTGGACTTGTGAGAGGCTGTAAATGACCCCAGATTGATCATAAGGTAACGTGTAACCAACGCTGAAAAGCATTTGACTCTATCTCAATCCATTGAAAAGTTGCAGCACTTTGAAATCAATTTTGATGGAAAAAATCAACGCAAAATAGTGATTTTTGGCAATTTTGAGATGTCCCCTCGTTGCCATGGTAACAGAAAATTTAAGCCTGAGCATGTTGTTGCAAGGGCAATGGTCCAGTCAACATTTGTGCCAAGTTTGATTAGTGTTGAAGCAGTTTTTATAGTATAATAGCAATTTGAACTTGTAACGGGAGACTTTTAAATGAAAACAGCCATTTTTCACAAAATGCTCATGAAGTAATGGGTTAAGTATGTAACACCCGAAGTTAGCCAAATTCATTTTTCTTGTTTCGGCCCCATATGATCTAAATTGTGTTGATGCGCCATAAAACCAAACAAAACAAAACATAATACAATTTTATTCATCTTTTATCTGATTATTTTATATTATATAGGGGCGTTCGAATGGCCGAGTGGTAAAGGTCTTTGACTTCAAACCATTTTTCCCTTCTCAGCTGTAGGTTCGAATCCCGACAGTAACTTTGGATTATTTCGAGTGAGGAAGCTAGTTTACCGGATGTCGGTCGTTCAATGTAATGTACGAACGGGCACCAAATCGTGTGTCAACTATACAAAATCCTGCTCTCAATTTAAATAGACAATATATATTCTAACTTTATTAGTTGAGAAAATAATGATATGAAAAAAATGGAATTAATGATTACTATGATTGTACGAGGAGTGTTCAAATATGAATGCATATAGAACGTTTAATTGTTTGGTGTTGAGAAAAACACAATAAATGAATGTTATAGGGTAGCTATACATGTTCACTTTACATTGATACCACATTCATTAAAATATGTTCACTTTAAATGTGTTTATATCTCGCTATACATTATCTACTCGTATACTGTAATACTGTAATACAAAATGATTGGTAGAAAATCAGATTATGCCATTATTATACGGCCGTCTATTAAAAATCGCGGTTTCCTCGGTATAGAGTGTAAATACATTTATGAAATCTGTTGGTTATTAAGACAAAATGAAATGTCTTTACCATCAGTTATTCATTGGTAAACTAAGTTCAAATGTGGGTTAATTTCGGCTGAAGATGCGCCCCATACCCGTAGGCCTAAAACAGGAACGCTTGACAAGATGGTTGGTAAAGTGACAGTATCGTTGGCATCTCATACGTGATTTGAAAATGAGAAAGAACTGTGCTTGATGGATCCCCTGTTTTCTGACAGACAAGCGGAAAAACGTTTGTGTGCAATGCGCTAAGTTGTTGCTTAAAACAGTATCCAAATTACATTGCATGGTTATTTGAAGTGACGAAACATTGGCTCATTTTTATGAGCCAAAACGAAAACATCAAAACCAAGATTTTGGCAAAGTCCGCCAAAGACCATGCATTGCGAAAAAGACCATAAGTATAAAGGTGATGAACCGGGTTATGTCATTTTCTTTGCAACTCAAGTTCCCGCCATTCAGGCTGCTTTTCAAAAGACAAAATTGTACAAGACAAAGGTACTTCAAAAACTTTTAAAAAATACTTTCGAAAACGAAGACCTGAAATAGGTATATCAAATGTCAGATTGGTGGATGACAGCACATCATCGCACAATGCGTCTTAGTGCAAGACTTTCCGAAGCTGCAAAAAGTCGTTGTGCTCCACAATTCTCCTTATTGACATGATATTGCCCCTTGGAGACTTTTTTTATTTTCAAAGCTAAAAATTACCTTTCATCTCGAAATTTTGTTGAGGCAAATACCTCGGTTGTGCAATATTTCAATGTATTCATTGTCTACTTAAAATAAACTATGAAAATGCGTTCAAATATTTGATCGGAGACTGAAACTTTGTTAATATGTTTAAAAGAATCAGTGAAACCTATGAAGAATCAATTATTACAATTACAATTATTCTTAGATTCATTTATATTTGAATCCTCCTCGTAAATTACATTAATGAAATAAATTAGTCAAAGAATTAATGAAGGTGTATTTATAAACACTGATCTTACATGTATAGTTTTGTAGGATGCAAATTATTACCACATCTAAAGAATTAACGAGAGAAAAAAACACATTAAAACATTACTTAATTTTATAATATTGCATATGTATCGTGATTTCGAGAATTAATTGTACTTATACATTTATGGAAACATCATAAATAATTCGTGCTTTCGTGGTTGCGCTATCAATGTAATGCATGTTAGCAAGTTATATAGATATCGTCAAATACATCGTTGATAAATACAGCGTCTTATCATCTTACTATAGTGTCTGCCTTTGTAGATGTTTCCTTATTCCTGGGCAGTATGTTGGCCTTGTACTGAGATACTGTAACAAGTTCATTCTCCTTGACAACTGTTCTATCCTGTTTCTTGTAAAGTTTAATCTGTCGTATTTCGTTCTTTATGACTGATCCAATATTGATAACATTACTTTTATTCGAAAATGTAACAGAATCCAACAGTAACGATTTATTTATGATATATTTCAAGATGGCAATCGTCCAGGCTATATCAATATACCAGCAAATAAAAAGGATAAGTTAACGTGCGAAATCTCTCTTCACAAAATTCGTTGGAAATGATACCAACAGATCAACCTTAAAGGAGGACACATATCTAAATCGTTTGAGATGAAATTTTAACCACAGTGCTTGTGACTTCAATAAATTCAAGATGCCTTCTACCGCGCATGATTCGTGTAAACCAGGAACAAACACTTGAAGTTTCATCTATCAACATATCCTCGTTGTTTATCTCATAGGGAAATCTGCACTTTCTACAAAATTGATACAGAAAAAATGCTGATGTCAAAAAAATAATAGTAAATAATATATGATTTCGTAACTTTATAATTATTATTAAGCGCTGTTATACCATAAAATACAGACTAAACTATACATTAAATCATATTTCCATTTGCTGAATTACTTCATCACATGATACATGTTTCTTCTCAATGGTAATGAGTTACGTTTTCTTCTGCAATATGCATTTTGTTTATGTTGAATCATGAGTTGATTTGGTGTCAGAATTCATCATAATATACAATAACAGAATACATCAGAAATAACAAGCAATTATCATAGTATTGCAAGCAATCCATAAGTCCCCTACCGGTTAGAACCTCAGCAACATTCTGATGGGCCATTGGCCATTCAATTTTACCAGTGATATTTTCATATTGTCATATTATTACGTGTGGGATTTTAAAGTAAATCCTATAAGGAATGAAGAAGTTGGAGTGAAAAATACCAATTTCTCGAAAAAATCTAAGTTCAAGGGGGACATTATAATTCTGGAAATAGTCTTGCTAGAGTATTTAACCTTTTCAAAAATGTTGAGTGATAATAAGAAACATATATGATAGTTTGAAGTAGATACATTAGAAAATAAAGAAGTTATTTAAAAAAGACAACATTTTTTTTCATAAAAATTCTAAGTTCAAGGGAGGTAATTCTGATATTTTTTGTGCTAGAGTTGTAAACCTTGTCACATATGTTGTGGTTAATGACCAGAAAGTTATATTTAAAGTTTGAAGTAAACACCTTAAGAAATAAAGAACTTATAGTGAAAAAGCAGAAAAATTAAAATCAGAAATCTTGAAATTCAGGCTATTTGTTGCCATAGCAACCAGAATTTTCAACATAGGAAGAAAAGAAAAAGATGTGCATAATCTCCAGACTGCCATCTTCCCATATTTGAAGTTTCATAAAAATATTTTCAGTACTTTTTGAGTTATCACTGGATCCAGTTTATGTGTTAAATTTGCCATATTTTCAGACTATTTGTTGCCATAGCAACCAGAATTTTCAACATAGGAAGAAAAAAAAGACGTGCATAATCTCCATACTGCCATCTATCCATATATCAAGTTTCATAAAAATATTTTCAGTACTTTTTGCGTTATCGCGGGATCCAGATTTGCGGACGGACGGACTGACGGACTGACAGACAGACAGACAGACGGACAGACGGACGGAGGGTAAACCTAAAGTCCCCTCCGGTTAAACCGGTAGGGGACTAATTAGGAGATGGGTCATGTTATCAAAATTTGTACTCAATCATTTCAGATTTCATGATGAAAAAAAGACATTACTGATCTATAAAGGTAACTGATTATAATAGCCATTTTTTATTTCATTTTTTTATATTTTTTCGTCAATATCTTAACATTTGGTTTAACTGAGTGCTAGGATAAGTAGCATAATATAAAATGATAAAACTTTTGCATACATTTTTCATGACGATATCACTGCGATTGTCATCGGTTATCTCTTGATCTTTTCGGGAAGAATTCAACATTTAATATATCTGACATTTCATTAAGATATCAAATGATTATAAAAAGTTACAAACATTATAATTCCATAGAAGACAGAGAGAGAGAGTGGGGGAATTAAGATATGCCTCCAACATCATTCAAATATCTGCGTCAGGACACATTAACCACTTAAATACACGTGATATAGTTCAACGTGGTACAGCAATTTAAACTAGCATACAGAGGCTTAAGCAAGTGATCCGGAGTCAATAACCGTAACCACGGTCACTCTTTCAACAACATAATGGTATAAGTACAATAGTGCAGCATCTTATAAAGATAAGTACCATAATGCAGCATCTTATTATTATAAGTACAATAATGCAGCATCTTATTAGGATAAGTATCATAATGCAGCATCTTATTAGGATAAGTACCATAATGCAGCATCTTATTAGGATAAGTACCATAATGCAGCATCTTATTAGGATAAGTATAATAATGCAGCATCTTATTAGGATAAGTACCATAATGCAGCATCTTATTAAGATAAGTACCATAATGCAGCATCTTATTAGGATAAGTATAATAATGCAGCATCTTATTAGGATAAGTACCATAATGCAGCATCTTATTAGGATAAGTACCATAATGCAGCATCTTATTAGGATAAGTACCATAATGCAGCATCTTATTAGGATAAGTACCATAATGCAGCATCTTATTAAGATAAGTACCATAATGCAGCATCTTATTAGGATAAGTATCATAATGCAGCATCTTATTAGGATAAGTATCATAATGCAGCTTCTTATTAGGATAAGTATAGAAATGGAGCATCTGATAAGGATAAGTACAATAATGCAGTCTTTTTAGAATAAGTGTAAAAATGGAGCGTCTTGTTAGGATAAGTACCATGATGTAGCTTCTTATTAGGATAAATGTAATAGTGCAGCATCTTTTATGATAAGTACAATAATGCAGCATCTTATTTGGATAAGTACCATGATACAGCATCTTATTAGGATAAGTATATAATGCAGTATCTTATATGGATAAGTGTAAAAAAGGAACATCTTGTTAGGATAAGTACAATAATGCAGCATCTTATTAGGATAAGTTCCATGCTGTAGCATCTTATTAGGATAAGTATAATAATGCAGCAACTTATTAGGATAAGTGCAATAGTGCAGCATCTTATTATGATGAGTATATTAATGCAGCATCTTTTAGGATAAGTCAAATATTGCAGCATCTTATTAGGATAAGTACAATAGTACAGCATCTTAATATGATTAATATAATAATGCAGCATCTTAATAGGATAATTACAATAATGCAGCATCTTAATAGGATAAGTACAATAATGTAGTATCTTATTAGGATAATTACAATAATGCAGCATCGTCTAAGAATAAGTATAATAATGCAATATCTTATTAGGATAAGTATAATAATTCAGTATCTTGTTAGGATAAGTACAATAATGCAGCATCTTATTAGGATAAGTATAATAATGCGGCATCCTATTAGGATAAGTACAATAATGCAGCATCGTATTAGGATAAGATAAACACAACCAAAAACCAATACCACCAGGTTTTCTGTACAAGTATTTAACAAATGAGTAATTGTGTTCGACCTTCACCTGACAAGAAACCTATTCATTTGGCCTAATAGTTGTATTTTACTTATTTCGTTTATCTTAACGAGAAATTTATTACATGCAGACCTAACCTCAAGTATTTTCATCGGAAAGACACAGCGAATATGCAAGATTTACTGTGACATAATCCATATTTTTCATATTTTATGAAATAAACGCATCAGATTCCTACAGAGAGTGTAGGTAATAATACAAGAACAGTTTTGATTTATGAATGAAATTTCAAACCATTATCAGATCATGTTTTCGGGTATTCATTTCGTTTCCCCTGGTCTATTTATTCGTTTTTATAGAGTTGTGAAGTGAAATTGTATAATTTACTGTCATTTTCGCCGCTGGAAGCCCGTCGCGTTTACAATGATGAAATTCGACACCGGTCGGCTTAAATTATCTTTTGTTAAAAAGTCATATTTCTATAATAAATCGTTTGTTTGTCGTCTGCTACCGTCTGATTATGTGACTGACGGGGGACCCATGTAGAGAATACATTAATAACAACGTTTTAGAACCGTAATTAGCGACAGTTATTTAAAAATTCTTAAACACTTAGCCGTTAGCGTCTATATACATGTATGTGTAACGACTGAGTCGTCAGCTATGAAAGAAGTAAAGAAAAGTGATAAGAAATAATACTAGGGAGCAAATACCAGTCTCTTTGTTTTGCATTTTGCAGTTAGTTTACTTTCCTTAATGAAAAATATTCCAATTATAAAAAAGTTGTTTCTGACATTATTATTTCTACCATGTACCAATTTTTGCGTTAATGAATCATGTACGAGCTAATGCTACTTTATTTAAACTGTCGTCTGCTTACGTTCGTCTTGCACAGGTTTGACAGTAATAAAACCCCGTGAAGTAGAAACTCGCAAATATTTTGTTTATCAGCTAAGTCAATTTATTTTCCTCTACAGACGTACATTTTCTTTCATTACCTGCAAATTTATCTTAATAAATTACTGTACATACTTGAATAATGTCAATTAGAAAACACATTTAACAACTTAGTCTAAATTTACGTTCATGAGCATTTATTTGAAACATCCATTCTCGATTGTAACTATGAAGCTAAAATAAATTCTTTGCGCTCTGCAAGTTTTTAGTCAGTCTAGCTTATACCCAGCCCAGACCGCAAGTCTGTGTAACCAACCCTGATCATTTATGCTAGTATTTTATTGTTAAATTTCTTGAATACAGCATTCTATAATTCAGAGAGCAAGCACTTTGAATTAAATCATCGGAAAGATTTATTTTAAAATCAATTATACCAATATCAAATCTCAGACGCCGAAATCACGTGATACTTGTGTCTTATGACGTCTGCTTTGTTTTTCAGTTAAAGTAAATGGACGAAGAAAAGTTCTTTATTATGGTGCTTACTACAGTTATTTACTGTCTTTGACAGCCGGGATATAAACGCGTGCTTTAATTATATTGATCACTATAAAGATTTCCTTTCATGTAATTGTGTCAATTAAAACGAACAGACGCCGATCCCCGTGTCGTTTGGTTTTCAGAATTAAACAAAAACTCCCCACTTGTATTTACACTTTCACTCTACAGACGTATTTAGACAACATGTTACAAATATTTTTGGTTCAGGTTCAAAACAAATTTTAATATCTGAGATATGGGTGCTGAGTAAGTTATGTATTTTTTTTATAAATATAATAAGATAGGTGAATTTGTTAATACAACAGAAAATATTGCAAACAATTATCAGAGTGAAATTTTTCCCATAAACACTTATCGACAGTAGCTTTTTTATATCCGGAGTGAAAAAAAATGGATTTACGAAAGTCGGAAGTTTTCCTCGCGTGGTTTTGTCGTGTAAATATTTACAGAATACTACGGCTAATTGTTTAATCGACATTTTAAGACATGTTACAGACCCGGACCATGTTGAGTTCGGTTCTCATACAAAATTTACCACTTGACATCCATTAACTTCGAATCAATAACTGTTTACTATTTCCTCTAAAATGCTTTTATCTTTGATAAAAACTTAACTAAAAAGCTCTTGAAAAAAGTCAACATATCCCATGATGTATAGTATATCGTTATCTAGCCTCATTTTAAAATCATAACTTATCCGTCAAAGTAAAACGTTTACCAAAACTGTATAAACATTAAAACAGAAACATTGTTTGTCTACTGGTCAAGTTTATAGTGGTGCGAAATGAACGATAACGGGTTCGTTAAATTTGGCAAATCTTTTTTTCTTCTTTATTTAATTTTATTAAATTGATGATTGTTTATCACTTTTTGTAAACAAATTAGTGAAATCGGAAATAAAGTTCTTAATGGATAAATAAACTAAAATATCTAAGTTTCACGGACTTCAGCCATATGTTCCTGTACAGATTTACGGAAAACATCATCATCATCATCATCGTCATCATCATCACCATCATCGTCATCGTCATCATCACCTTAGTCATTACAATCATCATCAATAATAATAAGAACAACAACAACATAAGCATCATCATCATAATCATTAGCATCATCGTTATCATCATTTATCATGATCATTTTTAATCATCATCATTAAACACTACCACCACCACATTCATCATCATCATCATCATCATCATCATCATCATCATCATCATCATCATCATCATCATCATTATTTTACGTCATCATCGCCTACATCATCATGTTGCTATGCAATTATGTAATTCGCTATCAAGATAATATCTTCCGTATAGCCATCAAAGCTATCTCAATTTGTTTAAAGATGTATTTGCTCGATACATCAAAGATCTCTAAATTTGACATAAAGTATTCTTTAAAATTCAGCAAGCATTATAAATACTAAATCGTATTAGCTTTGTCTTAAGCTATGTTGGTACAGACACGGGTCATGTTTGTTCGAAAGGTTAGGGACATATTTCCAATGTTTACGTTTAACTTGATTTTTCATGATCCCGATGTTTTCCTCAAACAATCGGCTTACGTGTGTTTGAACAGTAGGGATAGAGAGGTCTAGATGCTTTTATCAAGCGAATATCTCGGCACTTTTCCATCGATATCTTCCCCCGTGCTCCTATCAGCCCACAACGATTAATATATTATATACATTCGTATGATTTATTAAGTCGCTCTAATGCGTGGATGATGAGCACAGACTTTTTTGTTTTTGTTTCTCGTATGAAGGTTTTGATGTAGTTATGAGAATGTAGCTTGAAAATAACTGTCGTGCAGCGTTCGTCAGAATAATTGAAATAATAAAACGTAACGCCTCGAGGGAAAATCCTGACGTTTGATTAGTTGAACACTGTCGTGCAGACGTTAGTCTCGCTATGAAAACCGGTGACATTGAAATAAGTTAATATTTTTATATTATATAGTTTTCGTCTGCTAACCGTGTGTATATAATTATATCTGTGCTTAAGAAAGCGAGGAAAATAGTCAAGTTTGGGAATATTACGCATTATCAGTAAAGTTTTGCAGTTAATTTGTACGAAAATCTTTGATTGGCCAGGCGAACGAATTCACGTGAAAAGGAAACATGCAGACGATTTAGTTCCTAGCGCGCGTCCAACGAAGCAGAAGATTCTTGTGTCAGTTAATAAAGAACATATTGGATGTATCATTTCCGTCAATGAACTGAGTAAATAAACATGAATAGCGGGATCAGGCTTTTAATTATTTTTCATTTTGTGCAATAAGTTTTTATTGGAAACAAATTCGAAATGGTGAAGAGAGGAATTTTAAATAGTGATTTACCTAATCGGACTACCGTGACGTTGAAATCTTTATTAGCGTTCTGTCGGCTGACTTGCATAATAAATTTGGGTAAGTAAGTGATTATCAGGTTATAAAATCGCTATTTAAGTATGTTAAAGGGCGTGCATATCAGAGTAATGGTCTGTTAATGGAATACTCGAATCACCAGGTAACATTGCGATCCTATCAGACGGTGTATGTACAAATACATTTTTGTATTAAGTGAAAACGGAGGTATATTATAAACATAAAATAAAGGCTTTATAAACCCTAGTGATTCAAAAAGCGTCTGGTTCAAATTATATTTACTTTTTAGAAGCAGGTTAAATGCTATATCAAAACATGGACATGTAAAAATTGCAAAATTAAAACCTTCACATACTTGGTATTGAGTTCATTACAAATCAATGCGTAACTTAAATAAACATATTGACAAGTTTTTTTGCTATTTCTTTATTGATTTGACACGAATGTAATGAAGTGAATAGACCTTTTATCAAAATTAATTGTTTCGCAGTCTTTTTGCCTAATTAACTTCAAAACAGTTATGTTTGTTTAACAGATTTCCTTGCGTTTTAATGCTTAAATTAATTATAAATTATGCATACATCTTAGCTTAATGGAACGCGTTCTATTAATTCGTATATAAAGTTATAACTTCCTTAAATTTATTCGCAGAGAAGAATTCGAAAACTTTGATCATTTCGGACATTTATCTACAATGTAACTTAAGTATACATTTCAAGTAAATCGATCCTGTGACAAGTTTCGTTATATCAGTTCACTGCAGTGCCCTTAAGAAATAATACCCCAAAGCTTTGGCATTGACAAAAGATATAGATCGAGATAAGCATGCTTAAATATCGTTGCAGACGACATATCTATTTCTCAACTTGTCTTAAATAATTGATGACTAAAATGTAGGAGACTCGTGCACACTACCGAACAAAACACCTCCCTCGGCGTTAACTATGTGTTATTTATGTTATAGTGGGGCATTTAAACCTGATACCTAAATGCCCGATGACCTCCGAATTTTTTAAGTGACCTTAAAACAAACGCCGGTTGTTCAGGTGTGCTTGATTAAATAGATCGATTAACCTTTAATGGACTCATCGAACAGGTTAATTTGATTATTTTGTCTATCGCTAAGTTTGTTAAGTGTCTAAAACCTTGTAGATCTTCTGTTAGTTTATATGACACGTCAACTGTTCTATTTATATAGAATGCCAAATAGTACAAACCACAAGTTATTTTAAAGATATTATTTGACACATCCATTATTTATATTCACAGCAGGGAGAAATGACAAAATAGTATTCACCTCAACAAATAAAAATCAAACACCACCGTCCTTACTTGTTTACTCGTCCATTGCCTTTTATTCATATGAAAGAACTCTCCTGCCTATATGTATCACAAACAGGGCACTTTAAAGTTATAAACAATCATTATAAAGAACACTTCAGAAATAATAATAATAATCTACAAAAACTGTTCTCATGCAATGCATTTATTTATTTATGAACTCCACTGACTTCCATATGCTTTAAAACATAAAAATTGAATTTTGTACATAGATGTCATGAACTGGGACACTTAAACAGATAGATTCGCAAAAGATAATTAAGAAGAACCCCAGTCGTATTTTGTGCTATTCTAAGCCCCCGATTTCAGTGAAAAAGCGTTCAAACGCTTTTCGATCTTGGATCATTTTCACAATTAGAATTATTGATTTTGAACTACATCAAATGGAACATAAATCTCGAAAAAATATTTCCAGTCCCGTCATGTGAAAAAAAGGCCCTTTAAATATGTAAATGTTTGGTCATACATTTTAGTGATTTGTCATGTTTTCACTAATTGTCCGGTTTAGGTAAACGCTTCCGTCTGAATTAATATGAAATAAGTCAAATTCAAGATTCTCTTTGAAACTTAGATTTGTAAATAACATAAGCAGTAATTATCTTTTGGTTGGTTGATCTAATTTCAAACACTCAAGGTCTAAAAACATGATAATTATGTGACACGAATGCTGTTTATAATATAATATAATATATTGACTGCATACGGTACATTATAATTTGATTCATTCGATACATTAATAATGAATAAAATGTATCACTTATTTTAATTAGAATCGCCATTTTATTGTCATACCCATAGTAAAAGACTAAATGAGACAATATCCGTTATTCTGCTAGACACTTGTTGAATGCAGCAAAGAGAAGCAATTCCCACTTGAGGTCTCGATATCGGAGAAATGGTGGTAACTAGCGAAACAGTTCAATGAAAATTTAATGATATATTGCACGTTTGGTGGTTTTATGAGTCGCATTTTGTCTGTCGTTTCCTTTTTATGACATTACTCGACAATTGATATAGGATGAATTGTATAGCAACCAATATTGTGGTATTATATCAAAAACAAATAAGATGTCCGTCTCCAGGTAGATGATACAGTCATATGTAACTTGACATTGTTATATGAAATAATAAAAAGCGAATTTAAGATCTATTTATTATCATTTCTAAACTTAAATAAATTATATTATTTTTCTGGGAATGTTCAAGACTTTTAGCCGGAAAAGTCGTCTTGTATGATGTGAGAAGTAATTAAACAAATAATTTATATCAAAAGGCCACATTGCAGCAAGTGAGTCTCACATGTATTCATTCCTTCCCATAGGATATGTAGGTTCCAATCATTTTGGTGGGAGAAAAACTTCGGTTATCGTCTGCTTATTTTTTTTCGTCTGCTACCTATCTGACAGTGGTGAGATGATTAGAGGGGTTACACAATAGCGTCATTAGCACTAATCAATCTGCATTATAAAACAATAAGTCCGTCTGCTTGGATATATATCGTGTCAGGCTAGATAAGAATCGAGAATAATCAATAATTATAGAACAAATTCTTGTTTGTTTTTTACCGCCTGCAAAACCTCTCATAGATAGTAAGAACATATTCTCGCTAATTATTTGGAATTGTTTCCATTGTGAAAGAAATAGAACAGAACATAACATAAATCATTTTTAGATTATGTCACTTATTACGTAATATTATCCCCAATAATTGCAAATTAGCGTAAAGCTCGTGATATACCGCTTGTCAGGGTAGAAATAATAATAATGATGAGGAAGAGAATACGAGCAACTTTAGAAATAATAATACAGAATTATATTTATGTTTAAGAATAATCTTCATCATCTTATTTAATTATCCCAGAATTCTCTCCCGCTTATACATATATACTATGATTGTAGAAGAGGGGCTTAAGTTTATTTATCAGAGCGTTTTTTTAGTATAAATAATGCATTTTTTGTTCAAATTAAAAAACGAATATATTTGATTAATGTATACTTTGAGATTGCTATTAATAATGAGAACTTCAAAGCAACAATACGTTTACTTGACCTTAAGGGGTCGTCTTAATGTCCACGGACATCACCTCGTCTGTCTGTCTGTCCGCTATCAGTAAAATCTATTTTACCCATTGTGAAACGTCATCATATTTACATTTAGAATACAAAATCTCGCGAGATAAAACTAATGTATGTTTTATTTATCTTTTACATCTCGTCTAATCATCATTAGCTATCAAAAAGAGTTTTCTTTCCTCTTACTTTTTTCTCATTTTCATCTGTAGAATAAGACGTGAAAGCCACTTGAAAACCTTATAAAGAAAGAAAAAAGGCGTTACTTTTTTCAAACGTTTAAGAAAAAAGGATAATTGAGCCGCGTCACGACAAAACCAACATAATGGGTTTGCGACCAGCATGGATCCAGACCAGCCTGCGCTACCGCGCAGTCTGATCAGGATCCATGCTGTTCGCTTACCAACTCTATTACAAGTAGAGAAACTGATAGCGAACAGCATGGGTCCTGATCAGACCGCGCGGATGCGCAGGCTGGTCTGGGTCCATGCTGGTCGCAAACCCACTTTGTTGGTTTTGTCGTGACGCGGCTCAATTCTTGTTTGAAACTCCTACGGTGTACAAACTTCATACAATTCACATGTTTTGTTTATTTTACCGTCATAGTTTTGACGTAAATCTTAACATTTTATTTCTAACATTAATTTTTATAACATATAAAAACAACAATATAAAGACAACTGAATTTGCAAAATATCTATGTCGTTGGAACAACATATGGACGACTTTTAGGATTTAGTTTTGTTTGATATGATTAATATGAGTCTTAACGAAAAGTGTTCCGAATGTTTTTTTACATGAACATTCCTATACATGAAAACAATTATTTTATAGATGTACTTATATACCATGTAAACATTTTTAACAGAAACATATCATGTCTTTTAACATTATCTTGAGTATTAATCATTTCATTATTTAAGCATTCATTTTCAACCTTGGTATTGGTAATACATACACACGTAGATCTATATCAATTATTCCGGATATACCTTCAAAAAACATAAAGCTTTAGAGAAATTAAGATATGTAAATATCTAATAATATATTGAGTTCGTAAAATAATTCATGTTAAATTATATGTATTAGTCAGACTTAGTTAAAAGGCAGCCAGGCTTATACATACTTGAGGGTTTTAAATAAAACATAAATCGTTCAAAATCTAAATTTTCTCCTTATTTTTTTTAATTAGAAAAATGTGCAATAAAGGACTTCATTATGTTTACATAGTCAATATGCTTTAGTAGATTTAAATTGTTGTTAAAATTTATTACAAATCTATCGTTATGTAATAAAATGTGTTTATATCATTTTAATACAACCCGTATTCTTTTTGATTATAGGGTAAAACCTGAGCACGTCATCGCTTAACTGTATGGTTGTATTCAAAAATGTTCCTTTCCTAATGACTTTTTGTAGTCAGTTTGCTGTTCTGTTGTATTTCTCTATTTATTTACATTATTTATTTTTCGTTTTTCTTGAGTGTTTATATTTATGGAAGCTTGGTTTATAACGGCGGCTTTGTGTAAATCATCGACAGAGCTAATAGAGTATCTTATGTTGCCGCTGTTTTTTGTTGTGAACTTTTCCGCCCCCCTTCTAACGCCATGAACGAGTCATATTCATTATTCTTGTATCAAGGGAATTTATTCTGCGGGTTATTCAAATATTTATAAATCATGTCTATCAAGTGACTTTTTACAGAAATTTTCTGTACTACACAGACGTCGTTTTATATGCGATCAAAAGGTAAAACGCTAGCGTACTCCCTATCCAGCCCCGCCTCATACATTTGATATTTTTATTCTCGTATCTGTATATCTATAAATACAGATGTTATAATGTTATATTACAATTAGATCTATAGTTAAGGCTAAATGGTGCGTCTCTTTTTCATGAATCAACAAAAAAGGAAATATAAACAACGTATATGTATGATTGTGGATAAATTTACAAACAAGTAACACCACCAACACATTTAAGAAGTCTTAGAATAACCTTTGTATTTGCTTTCTCTTGTTTTGGCGATTCCTATAAATACTATAGTTGTAACAGCAAATCACACAAGTCGAATTTATCTAACACTATACAAAGACAGTTGTAACTTGAAACTATTATATACTATTCTATTAGATATGGGACAGACCAGATGTTTTTTTGGATTGAGAATGTACTGTCTTAAAGTTAATTATACAACTGATTTTATATCAGCTTATATGAGCCAAGCACCGCAAGTTGGTTCCTTTCTACATCTACGCACTTGAATTAACTAATGTGAGGACAGGGGCAACAATTTATTAGAGCAAAACACATTCTGTATTATTGATAACGTCTATTAACTCATACCAAGCAAAGATATTTTGTTAAATGTTCACATCATTAGTGAAATATTATAAGCCGCGGGGCACGTGGAGGCTGTCATGTGATAGCAAAAAAAAAAGTAAAATATGTAACAAAATGTTTAAAACAGAAACATGTTTAAAATTTCAGTTTGTGACATTTATATTCGCTATACACTTGTTTGTTAAAATGTTAAGTGGAAAACGTTAAAATGTAAAAAATAAGAAATTAATCATTTTCCGAAAATGTCACAATGTGTCGGCTTTAAAAGTAAATGACATTTTACTTAAGATATGTATTTTCCGCTCTTTACACACATATTTAAGGAGCTCCACTAAGGTCAAAAAGCCTGTAAACATCAAAATTAAAATTCTTACATAGATCTAGTAAAGCTCTTAAAATGGAAAAAAAATCTCCAAACGATAATAAAGAAATATACTCAGAAGAAAACTGAATTGCGATTCTTAGAACGCTTTGAGTTCAGTGTACATAGTGTCATGTGCTTAAATTTCCTTAAGAAAACAAAGAACAATAGTATATAACTTTATTAAAAGACTTTATTAAGAGCAAATGGGTTGTTTTCATTTGAAAGTGACCCTGTCAGTTGCATGACACTTATATTCCTGTTTATTTTAATGTAATTGCTTTAAAATGAATCTTTTCTCATTTCGTATGCAATATTACCATCCGTGGAATTGTTCTTAATTGCTTTTTAATTGCGTTCAGTGAACAATTAGCATATTGACGTGGATTTCCTCTATATATTTTCCACTAGGTGAAATCCTCTTGGGATTTATGTTTTAATGAAGTACATGTATATACAGACAATAATCAGTTTTCAGAAATAGATTTTTTTTATTTATTAAGCGCTATTTCTCATTTAGATTTTAGTAAATTTTCAAGGCGCACTCAAATTATATGAAAACCATTTCAAAGATCATATATAAACCTGAAAACTCTTCTTTTTCAACAAAGAATGTCCTTTGATCGAGTTAAATGAATGTATATGATATAATATTCAATTTGTTTTATTCTAACGCATTTTATTTATTGACATAAAGCTTTTAATAAAGTTTTCTTGTAAGAAATACGTTGTTCTATTGCGACTCTCAAGAATGCCAATTTAGATATAGGTAACGCACATATTACACGACTTTACACACATGTTTTAGTTTAATTCATTACATGTAACCCCCCCCCCCCTCACCGCTTCTGATGTTCCGATTTTAGGAGGAGACATTTGAAACAAGTTCTCCCATTACTAACGATGTTGGTGTCATTCCGTAGATATGAATGCAAATGAGATATGTTAAAGTAGCAGTGTCATGTGCTACCACACTCGGGTGACAGACCCTTCTCCTGACACAAGCTATTTCTCATTTTAACTACAGTATTCATAGTAAAGAGGTTGCTCCGATTATGCTCCGAATCAAATGGTGACGCTGACTTAAAGGTTGATATAACTTCATTAACAACAGCTTGCGGCATTGGTTTAGGTTTGAAGCAAAGTGTACTAGAATTTGATACTAACTAATATTATATTATCTGATATTGCGGGTGTGCACACACAAACACTTGCCTGTAAGATTGCGACATCGCGGATATTATTGAGGGGTTTATTGAAGATTACTTCGAATCCCTTTGGAAGTTGATGGATGTTTATCTTAAGTAACTGAATTCCTTTTCTATTTGCATATTATTATCAGGGTATTTCGGTGAAATCATGTCTTTATTTCAATTTTTGAAACAGTCAGAAATTGACTCTAAAACCTGAAAAAAATTCTTATGAAAATTTTATGGTATGGTATGGTTCCACCTTGAGTGCCCCAGAATGTCGACTCAAGCTCGGTCGTTCAAGTTTCTACTGTTGAATAAATGATGGCATATATCAAAGGAATTTGCTGTCATCTTATACACGATCACAAAAGTATTCTTTTTGCATTAATCTTATGACGCAACACTATAATGTGTCTGTGATTTTTTTTTTGAAAGCCCGACCTTAATCAGGTTGGTCGAATCGAAATGCTTCCTTATCATATAGTTAAAGGCAAATGTTTTCCTTTCACTTTCATTTTCAAAAGTTTTTTGCGTTTTTTTGTTTTTTTTTATGGGGGGGGGGGTCCTGTTAAAGTTTCCAAAAGGTTACTCATTGGCCATTTTAGAGAACCATCTTTTGCTTCTGCTGTTTTTAGCATTGACAATTGGTAAAAATATAGTGATTTAGTTTTTTTTGTATAAAATGCAAAGTACTAGTACTTCTTTGTTTAAATTTTGCTACATTTTACACTAATTTCACTCTTGCTTCATTTTCCAGATAATAAGCATCTAAAACGCCTTCAAACAATTCTTAAACGTTATATAACTCATGTTTGCCCTATTTAAAGAATGAACTATTTATCAGTTTCCGAGGCATAATGTGCCTTTTAGAAAACAATTGTTTCAATATATGCAAACGAAAACAATATTATAGATTATTTATTTGATGCCTGCATTCTTTCATACAAAAAGTTCACTCGGTGTAAACTTAGAAACTCTGAAGAAAATAAAGAAAACACGGAAGTTGAAATATCTGTACGATTAATGCATAATCTACGTTTCCTTAGATCCATAACCCTTGCTTTTATACGTGCTTTATTTTAGTTTAGGAATTTTTGCTTCTGCTTTCTAAAGCGCTGATCCACGCGCGATACTGATTTGAAGGGTTCGGTAATAAGCTCGGATTGTAAACAGAAACATAAACTCAGCTGGAGGCCAGCGTTCCCTCCGCAGGTTTCATGATTGTATTCATTAGGTACCTCTGTTACGATTTGTACCATACGTTATGTTGGTTTATGTACGTCAGCGCATACTCAGCTTGGTACCAGAGATTAGCCAGGTAACGCTGGGTCGAATCTTTGATAATGAGTAGAAATTCAACTTTGAAAATTTAAACCTCTCATCAGTTCTAATTTATGTGTCTGTCTCGGATGATTGTCTCGAAATATGAAAGTCGTTTGCAGATCCTAGTTTGACACACAAAAACATTGTTATCATGTGCCAAATTTCATTTGGAAGATTTCTAGATAGAAAAAAATTGTTCCCCAGACTTACTTAAAATCTTAATGGCTAATAGCATCTCGTGTTTGTTGAATGTAACATCGCAGACGAGACATTGAAAGACATACTAGGAACGTGTAATAATCTATAATCACAACATTAGACAAATTATTGATATAAGACGTGCAGCATAACAAACCGTTTACTTTTAAATTATTTGGCGCGAAAATGTTACAAATAAGTGAACGCTATAGACGAAGATAAAGTCGTCTGCATAAATACAGATGATGCGCTGCTAGAACGCTTATGTTCAATTACCGAGTTATTTCATGCTCAAATTTATGGCGAAAATATTAATATTTTATTTTCACGCCGCCTGCGTCAGATTTGGAGATAATCTTATTAAGATATCAAAGTGTCGCATTACAATATGATGTTGTAGGGTTTTTATTCATGACTATAATCATAAAATATTGACAGGCGGTAATTAAACCCTTAGAGCGTTTACATATTTTATATATTAATCTTTAATATGTTTGAACTAGGTACGATATGCTATTCCAAATTATTTATTGCGGGAAAGTTTGCCACATTATTTGCAGTAATTGGAAATTGAAAATTAAAGTATTACCTTTGAAACGCATCGATGATATTTACTTTAGGAATGCAGCGATTACTTTAAAACGTTTTGCTGTTTAATGGCAAAATAAAGTAAACCATTTCGTTATATTGCTTTTATTATGTGAATTATTCGAACAGATAGGTTACGTTTAAGGTATAAAGAGGATAATTGGTTATTTGGTTTTGAGGGAAAATAATACATCAAAATTAGATATATATTGTTCTGTAGTGAAATTTTAAACTTGTCTAAGAAGTGAAAAATTTAAAAATTCAAGGGATGTAAAATGCTTTGAATTAGTATTTATCCGCGAGTCATCTATTAACATCATTTCAAAATAACAAAATCCGCCCATTTTTATTAGTCAACAAAAATGATTTTAAAATTATCTTATCTATAACGGAGTGAAAGATTCAAGCAAGCCTTTCATAATACTAAACATATTGTATTTGTACCTGTAACGTAAAAGCTGCCAAACGATGATGCAGACGAACTAACAAATGGTGCAAAATAAAGTAAACCATTTCGTTATATTGCTTTTATTATGTGAATTATTCGAACAGATAGGTTACGTTTAAGGTATAAAGAGGATAATTGGTTATTTGGTTTTGAGGGAAAATAATACATCAAAATTAGATATATATTGTTCTGTAGTGAAATTTTAAACTTGTCTAAGAAGTGAAAAATTTAAAAATTCAAGGGATGTAAAATGCTTTGAATTAGTATTTATCCGCGAGTCATCTATTAACATCATTTCAAAATAACAAAATCCGCCCATTTTTATTAGTCAACAAAAATGATTTTAAAATTATCTTATCTATAACGGAGTGAAAGATTCAAGCAAGCCTTTCATAATACTAAACATATTGTATTTGTACCTGTAACGTAAAAGCTGCCAAACGATGATGCAGACGAACTAACAAATGGTGCACTAACAAAAAAACCAACAACATTTTACCCGAGAAACAACAAATCAGCGGCAAGTGACAGCTTTCCGCTTAGACAAAATGACAGCATCATTTTTCTTTCCAGCATTAAATACATCTTAAGACACTACCACACATAGCCTAAACTTTTGTTACTTTACTTTCTACTTCGAAACAAAAAAATTCATTAGTTGGGGTGTTTTTCGTCGACTTAAGCTTGTTTTTGCTGTAAAGATTTAGTACTGTATCCCAGCTGTTTTGTGTATAAATAATGTCGGGCTTATCAAAGTTCGACAAGGCGGAAAACAAGCGCCGGTAAAATACAGGTTCAAGCTTCCTACTTCGTCATGTATAATAAGAATACTCATATATTATCTGCTGATATGTTTCACATTGTACAACCAACTACCGTTATATGACTTCTCGTTTTATTGCGGCGCCATGTTCATTCTCTACATAAAAACGTCCCTAGTTTTTGTTATTGCTTTTTTCATTTCTGTCTATTTTCTTGTTTCTTTGAAGAATATTTCTGGCATTTATTCTATATATCATGTCCATTGCATAAACCATGTGTATGTTTCTGAGGACGAACATTTTAGGCATTCGGTTTCTATAACGTAGTATCTGTGATACAAGCAAATATTTTCAGTTAATATCGCACATTGTAAATGACATATTTCATGAAAATTTATCTTTCGAAAATCATCCTTATTGACTCAAGCGAGAATGCGCCTATCTTTTTAATGTTGTTTTCGGATTCTTTGAGTAGGTTCATAGTGTTATGCTGGCATACTTAAAAAATAATATCAAAACATTATTTTCGCATGATATTTGTTTTAATTCAGACGTACTTTTGTATAATCTCAACAGATTTATAAGTATTATCTACATCTCTTAACTGTAGTTTGTGGAATACCGGAATGGTTAAGTAATCACTTCACTATCTTTATAGCATCTCTGTGTTTTTTCATCCCCCGGGACCCACACAACATACACCATTAAATTTGAAACAGAATTCTTTCCACTTGATAGAGATGTTAGAGCATGAATGGATTTTAACATTTCATCTAAACATCCTGGGATCCCTCCGCTATATCCTTATTGCAAAAACTCAATATGTAGTATACAAACAAGATTATAATCAGCACAAACTACCGTCCTCTTGCATCAAAGAGCCTCAAAAATCCTCTATACCTTTGATTATCAACACAAATTCCATGGTTCTTAACTTCTGTCCTATGGAGCGCCTAACATGCATCCGTTTCCAGGCTGATCTATCTAACTTAGGTTTTATTTGAATACATACTGTTTTGCCTTTTTTAATTCCGAGATTAAGCTTTCAACAATTGAGTAATTTATTTTAAAAACTTAGGTTAAGTCATTAGGTCGTTTGTGATATTAATTATGAAATTGCTTGCAACAGAAAAATTTAATGATGAAACTTATTTACGTGATTTGACGTTCATGGCTATGGAAATATGCTTCTATATAAGTCTATAAAAGAAAAAAGTGATGAGAGAAAAAATGCCAATTCACAAAATTTAATACAAAAAGAATTTCCATTTCGATTGATATGAAAAATATTTTCAATGCCATTGTAGTTTTTTTTACATAATTTTTGAATTACATTGTATTTATATTTTGATATTTTTTGAATGGGCTGTTCAAAATTCAAAGCTTGGCAAATCTTTATACAAATTCAGCAGGTTAAGGGCTAACCCTTTAATCTAGCTGAATTTAAGTAACTTTTTTTGAATGTTTAAGGCATTTCAATATAACATCAATGTAATTGTGTAGCCAACAGTAAGCCCTATACTTTTAACTAGTGCTATAGTGGCTATGCAAATATAAAGATATATAGTATAATAAATATGATTGTATCTAGAAGAACTTAACAATATTTTTAATTTGTATTTTAAAGTGTGATTTTTTTATTATATTTCAGTGAGCATGTGGCCTCATTGCGCTGTAGCTCAGTGTGCAGAAGTGGACACATTAATAAGCAGCGCCGAGGAATGTTTCCAGCCCTACGGTACTCAGAAACTTTACGTTGACCGCAGTGAACAAAAGTTATTCTCTGGAATAGATATAGAAATACTCCGTGCTTACTGCAGGTAATAAATAATTCGTTAGAAAAATAGTTTTCCCTGATAAAAAAAAATAGTTTGTTGGTAAGTCATTTTGTTTGAAATCTGAATAAATTGCACGGTATTGAACCACTTCATTTTGAACACCTCACAGATTATAAATAATCATCTCGGAGATACACGACACACATTAACATACAATAATAACCAAATCCGAAATATCGCCAAACAGTATGTCATTTGTACTTTCTTATATATAAATTTACTTAATTTTAGTTGACTGTTACACGATATGGTAAAGTAAAGTAGATATGGTATGGTAAAGTAACGCAATCACTATTTTGTATAGCGTATAGTTCAGGTGGAAATACTGTATGTTTTTCCGATGTTTAATGGAAAGTGCCGAAAAGTTGCGATTTAATGAAAAATGCTTGCTTTATTAATCAATTAAATCAGAACTAAAAGTAACTGACATAAAGTTTCTGTTGTATGTTTAACACGAACACATATCAGAAAATTACAACAAAGTAAGCTGTACGAAGACCGTGTCACATACATTGCAATTTATGTGCGTTTATTTTCGTGCAACATACATTCCTATCAATTCTTCAAAGAATTACGCTAATAAATACGAGACCATAAATCATTAAAAAATAACAATAAAGTATGCATTAAATTACATAATGGGACTTTTTTACATATTATTTGTACAAGTTATTTAAAGTAGCCTCAAAGCGGTATGAAAGGAAAAAAACACAAAACGAAATGTAGTCGGATGTCTGCCATTTTAAAGGCTCATGATTTAATTTATTTATTAAGATATTACATTAATTCACTGCACATAGGAGGGGTAATTTGATGTCTTTTTATTGCTCCCATTTATCAAATTATCATGACATTTTCTTATTAGAAAATTATTATTTCTCTTTAAAGATAATAATCTCGAATTAATTTGTTACGCTAACCTAATCTAAATGCATATTTTTCTATCCTGATAGTATTCTATATTCTATGTTTTTGGTGGTTTATTTTTGCTACCGCATGAAAGGTTAAAACATGTAACATTACGAAACTATTCTATAATCCCATGTCATTTTTTTAAAATCACTTAATCTTTTAATGGACTGTCCAAAATCGGGGTATTTCTATCCGAAACAATCTTTCCAAATTCAAAGCTAAGTAAATTATATAAAGAAATTCAGACGGTGAAGCGTCCTTTCAAACTGACTCAACTCCAGTTTCTATATAGAGTCAATATAATATAAAAGGTGTTTTTATAGATTGCTTGCATTTCTGCTGTGTTTTTTTATATTGCTTTACAAATGACAGACTATTAGTACTCTTTATTACGCAGTTTCAATTTTGGAAAATGAAAAGCGTATTGGTGTATTGTAAGAAACAAAATAAGTATAGAAATAATAATAATACTAATAAAATCTGGGTTTTTGTTTTTTTTTGTTTTTTTGTTTTTTTTTTGTTTTTTTTTGTTGTTGTTTTGTTTTTCGAGTAGTTAACATATACATGTAAGTTTACAAAGTTAATTAAAACTAAAATACGTCTTATTTTCATATAGTCTTCCAAAGAAGAAAAAAGTACAATGCCAATAAACACAAAGTAACACCATGAAGGAGTTGTATTTTTTCTGCGTCTAGGGACGATGTAACAAGTACAAGAGGACGAAATTAGAAGGACACAAGGTCCAGCTAGCAGACGACTGCATGTACTGCTAGACATTACAATATATTTTCTTTTCCATTTCAGTTCTTATTTGGAATCAATGCACTGTGTATCTACATTAATATCAAGTTGTCCCCCTTCGTCGAGAAAACAAGTCGAAGATGCTCTAGTCAACTATAGCGGTATACAAAAAGAACTTACCGATTTATGTACAACTTCCGGTTTGTACGAACGTAAGTTATTAGTTTAGTTAAAACATATTTATCTTAGCTCGATTACAGAATAAGTTCTTGCAACGTATACTAGTCACATTCTAATCTGCTTACTGGAACTAACCAGTACTGGTGTTATGTCGTGAGTTATCATGGTTAAACTTTTCTCTATTTATCAAGATTCACTTTATAGCAACAACTATTTTGTATTCCGCCACTCGAAACAAACCAAGAAATTATAGATTTGTTTCTCTGGAAGTATAGATCTGCGTTCAATAATAAAAAAAGTCATATTGATTTATTTAGTTACATTGAATTCTGGTAAATTAAATTAACGAACTCATCCGGTAAAAGTTAATCTCTTTTTTATAAGAAAAATATGGAATTGAACCAAAGATTTTAATACTCATAATGAGTATAAAGTTTTATCACAGAAGTAGAATATGTGCAATAATTAACTTTTTTCATCGTCATTTTATTCAATATAAAACATGAAAATCTGTTTTTTATTTCCAAAATCCATCCTTATATCTATTAACCTCATCATATATTAGTTAATTATTAACATCAAAGGTACTTGAACATCATTTAAGTTCAAAGTGATGATCAAATGTGGTAGTAAATGTACAAAAATCAATTATAGCGTGACTAACGTTTTTTGTTGGGTTTTTCTCTAGATACGTTCAAGGGTCATACCTATATTAAAATAAGTTGGTTGGAGATAAAAATCAAACTTGAACTGAGTTATGATAATACATACTTACCTGCTAAACATATACACAATCACTGCAATCCTTCAAAAGTTGTACTGCGAAAACCAATTGTCTACGGACGGACATGCAAAAAGACGGACGGACGGACGGACGGACCGAGGGACGGGCAACGCCATACCATAATACGTCTCGTAGGTCTTCAGGCGTATAAAGACATTTAAAAATATTGATCATAAAGTTAATGTAATAGTCTCGAATAAAACGAGTTGCAGTCCCTCTTTTGAATTCAAATATTTTAAAATAAAATAAATTTCTTTTTTTTATTATTTTTCAGTTTATGCACAGTATATGACATGTTATTCCAAGCTAGGTGAGAAGTCAGAAAAGTGTTATAGGAGCAAGCTGAATAATACCGTCCCCAATATTTATACCCCACCTACTGAACAGTTTTGTAGGTAAGTCTCGTTTTAAAATATTGACATTTAACCCTTGATCACCATGCTTAATATCTTAAATGGACTTGTCCATCTTCCAATCTGGACAAAACCTATCATAATTTAAAGGGAAACAAAGCAAACTGAATGACAATGCATACCTTTTTACACTAGTCGTATGGCTTAAAAACTGCTGTGAAATGCCTTGGGGTTAAAACTGCTGTAAAAATGTAAATTTTGGATATCTTAGGATAAAAGTGCATTTTGTTCCATATATTTTATACGAAACTTTAGATATCAATTTCATTGATCATTCGCATCGTCTTTGTTCTTTATTAATCATTGTTCGTTACATATTGATTCTCACTCACTCACTCACTCACTCACTCACTCACTCACTCACACACACACACACTCACCAACTCACCAACTCACTCACTCACTCACCAACTCACTCACTCATTCACTCACTTCTTTAGTTTATTTATTTATTTATTTATGTATTTCAGTCAGGTACGAGAAGCAACATTATGTATAGAAAACAATATAAGAGAAGCATGTGGCGAGCAAGCAAAAGAACTCGTGCATTTGCTCGTTAAACCTACAGTTGTTGGCAGTGCTCAGTGTATATATAATATAGTAGACGAGGTATGTACATTAATATTGTTTAGTCAATTCATGAATAATGACGTATCCACAATTTCTTCAAAATGAGATGTAAATGTTACCATTATGTAGCAATTCATATTGATTCGTAATGACAAGTCAGTGTATATATACATGCAATGAATGAATGAATGAATGTATGAATGAATGAATGAATGAATGAATGAATGAATGAATGAATGAATGAATGTTTCCATAAAATCCGCTGACAAAAATCACCGATACCAAGAAATAGAAGTAGCCAAAATCAGATGTCGCTTATTACAGTACGACAAGAAATTCTCAAAACTTATTTTCCTTTATTATTATTATTCCAGAAAACGCCTCAAACTATGAAAACAGTGGATAGCGGGGGCAGGTCAAGTAAGCCTAAGGAACGCGCGACGTCATCTCAATCTCATGATACCCATTCGTCTGCTACAACAAGTTCAACAAATTTCATTTTACTATTTTTTTCAATCTGTGTGTCATATACATGTATAGCTTATTTGTTTAAACCTCAAGGGATATCATGATATCGCCAGTGTCATCTTTATATTTAATTGCATATTTAATTAGCTAAATTTGTCAATTAGTGATGAATTATTCATATTAAAGCTGCAAGATATATTATCTTGAAATTGTCGACGATATAATTTAATAATAAATCTTTTATTAACACCTTTTGTGTACAAAAAAAATCAAACATACATCCTCGCAGATGCAAGTTTTGTAAAGTCTGGTTTGATTAGCCTTTCACCTGCTGATTTTTTGTAATGACTTTGCCCTGCTTTTAATTAAGAACAGTCCATTAAAAACTTAATGGATTTCAATGTAATATATAAATATATACATTGAGCTACCAACAGTATAGAACCCTGCCAGACTGTACAGCTGTGTGCTAATGTGAATAGCTAATCATTTTCAGCAGGTGAAGGGGACAAGAACCAGTCCGTGTTTTGCTCTAATGTAAAGGAAGTAACATATAATTTTTACAAAACATATTTTTTGTATATGCAATAGATACAAATTTGGCGCCACCATATACTATGTACCATATATGTCAAAACGTTTAAGTCATGGAATTTTTCATTTATTAATTAAAAGATTCCAAGTTTACGATTTTTTTAATCTATTCTGTTATATTGCATAAGGACGTTGAATCTTTAACGAAGAAAAACACAAAGATAGTTTGTAACATGTATATGTTTTATTGTTTATCTTTTTCATACCTTTTTGTGTTATTAATGTAAATATTAAATTATTAATATCGGAATGCAATTACTTGACACAATACTTAAAATTTCAACTGTATTTTAAACTTTTATAAAGAATGGAAGATGTGTTCAGCTAGTCAGTGTTGCTTTGTTTTGTAGGATTTTTTTTTCTTCTGTTTTTTTTTCTTCTTGTTGTTTACTCGAATAGCCTGTCGAGATAGGAAGGTTTATTATAATTGTTTCTTTATTTAAGCAGTTTATAAAGAAATAGGAGTCATAAGGTACATCAATGTTGCTTTTGTTCCATAAAAGAGAAGGACGCATGCAAGCTATCCAAGTATTTTGTTAAGGGACGCTCTTTCTTTTTTGCATACTTTACTCATGTAACATCCAATTGGCTATGTATATTCCTAGATAGGTCATTGTTTTCAAATAATAAAATACTTTCGTAGCATTATAATTTACATTTAGTATAAATCTCTGATTCAAGTTAACCTCAACTTTTTAAATAAAAAAAATCTTAAAATTTGAATGATTTCACCAACCAAATATTTACATAAATTATCTTTTCAATTTTGACTTTTAGGAAGGCAGGGGACGCTTATGGAAAAGTTAACTAATTGACCAATGTTGGTTCAGCACTCTGCTTCTTAATTGCAATTTTTGCAGCTTTATAAACATCTAATAGATGTATTTCAAAATTTAACGATATTAAAATTTCCGGTCATTAAAACGAAAAATAGAAAATCATACAGCTTCAAATATTGGCCAACCAGAAAAAAGTTTTGAAAGTTATGAAAGGATGCGGTTGAACAGTATGCGTGATAAATTTTATTACTGAAACCACTAAGTGCTTTGAGAAGCTAGTTTGGAGCCTCTGACATGTTTTAGACTTTATTGCATTTTTAATACAAACGCTGTCTAATTTAGCATCTGCTTTAAAAACTGCAACATCAAAATCTATAATATACATTACCATAATTGAAAATTGCCGGTAATATATGGTGTTATCAATTGCACATGTGTATATAATATGCTTTGATAATGAAGTTTCGCAATTTAGTCTCTAATTAATATTCATAATGTACATGATCAAAGAGAAACGCCATTAATAATCAAAGAATGTCTAGGGGAAATTAATGCATTAATTAATAATATCATGAAATCATTTCCTTGCTAAGGGTTTTTTTTTTTCATTTTTGATTTTATAATTATGCTATTAAACAACAGTGAAAAGTGCATCAGTCGGCCTCGTGTTTTACTGACGTTTGATGTCAAAACTATGAAGAGGTTTAAGGTCATCAATGTGGGTGCTGTATTTATTTGAGCCGTGTCACGACAAAATCAACATAATGCGTTTGCGACCAGCATGGATCCAAACCAGCCTGCGCATCCGCGCAGTCTGATCAGGATTCATGCTGTTCGCTTACAAACCCTATAACAAGTAGAGAAACTGATAGCGAACAGCATGGATCCTGATCAGACTGCGCGGATGCTCAGGCTGGTCTGGATCAATGCTGGCCAATGTTGGTTTTGTCGTGACACGGCTCAATTGTACAATAAGAATGAGCAAATTCAAGATTTAGTGTAATTCTGCTCTCTTACTGCACGTTCTCTTGAAGACTACTTACAAGTGTCGGGATAAATCTGGTTGTAAAACAGTTCTTTAGTTACATCCATTGATGTTTATCTTATCATTATTAAATACTAGTACCAACCCTCCCATCCCCACCCCTATTACCCGAAATTGTATTTGGCAATAGTCGTAAATGACTTTGTGGCTGAGGGGATGCCTTTAATGATTGAGGCGTCTGCAGAACTGCAGCCACAGTGTACCCCTGTGTGACCGTAAGAGGCGACTAGATTGTATTATTTTGATAAGATTTGTCACTAAGTGTTCTTTACACGTAAAAGGTTACATTCTTGGTTATAGTGACACTATTGAGTAGAGGAAACTAATAAGAATTAGCGTGTGTCAGGTGCATCACCTTGAGCACTCTATGATGTCACATTTATTTAAATATTTATTACTTTCTTTGATAAATAGTTAGTGTTGTTCTATTTTCTTGAATTGGTGCCTTTTATTATAAATGTAAATAAAAATGTTTCCCTTAAAAAATGAACTATATAGGTGTTGTGATACATATGATTCACATCACTTACATGTAGAATCATAATTTAGATGCTTGAAAAAAATATTTTAAAAGGTTCATTAACCCTTACCATGCTCAACACATGAATTTAAAATGGACTCGTCCATCTTTCAATATGGACAGAACCATTCTTCATATTAAGGGGAAATTTTCAAAATACAGTCACACCTGTGAATAAAGGTCATTAAACAGAGACCATCAATGACCTTTTCAGAAAAGTGGTCTTTATTTGGACTTTATTCTGTTGTTTTATTAACAAATGAAAGTTGTTCACAGAGTGTGGTCTTTATTTACAGGGTGGTCTTTATTTTGAGGTGGTCACATGTAGAATCAATTACCACGAACAGGTTGAGGGTTTATAAAGAAATATGTTTTTCTGTTTGTTAATACATTCACACTGCTTTTTGTACACTGTCATTAATTTGTTATGCCTTTTTATATATATTGTTACATGACTATTTAATACAAAAAAATAAAATATTTTCAAGTAAATTGTATTTTGTTTTCTGTTTAAATCAAGTTGCTGAATACATGGAGCTTGCTTTAATGTTTCAATGATGGAAAATGTTTTACTAAGATCAGTTTACAATAGTATTTCAGTCATTGCACAATGGTATTTCAGTCATTACACAATGTTATTTCACTCATTACACACTGGTATTTAAGTCATTACACAGTGGTATTTCAGTTATTATACAGTGGTATTTCAGTCATTACACAGTGGTATTTCAGTTATTACACATTGGTATTTCAATCATTACACAGTGGTATTTCAGTCATTACACAGTGGTATTTCAGTCATTACACAGTGGTATTTCAGTCATTACACAGTGGTATTTCAGTCATTACACAATGGTATTTCAGTCATTACACAATGGTATTTCAGTCATTACACAATGGTATTTCAGTCATTACACAATGGTATTTCAGTCATTACACAGTGGTATTTCAGTCATTACACAGTGGTATTTCAGTCATTACACACTGGTATTTCAGTCATTACACAGTGGTATTTCAGTCATTACACAGTGGTATTTCAGTCATTACACAATGGTATTTCAGTCATTAACAGTGGTATTTCAGTCATTACACAATGGTATTTCAGTCAATAACAGTGGTATTTCAGTCATTACACAATGGTATTTCAGTCATTAACAGTGGTATTTCAGTCATTACATACTGGTTGTTATTACACAGTGGAATTCAGTCATTAACAGTGGTATTTCAGTTATTCAACAATGGCATTTCTATGAAACTTGTGTACATGCAAGGGAAACTTCAACATGACTCAAGTTCAGATTTTTTTTTAACTCTTCAACATTTCTTCATACAAGAAGACCATTATTGCCTAGATTGCTCCCCCAAGATTCACTGCTGGCAAAGGACACAATTCTTCAATGCTGAAGTGATTAGGTTACATAAGGACAGGGACAGTGCTATGTTTGATATAACTTTAACTGAGATTCAAGAAGCAATACTACTTTCGAAATAAGTTTAATGAGTAAATTTATCTATAAAAGTCTATGAACTGTGTGACTCCCAGGCTTATTTGAACCCAGGGACACGATTCACCTACCTTTTGTACTGAAAACCAAACTATAATGATCACAGCTCTGGGCTTTGAACTTTTTTAAAAATGATTTGGCAACATAATTTCACAGAAAAGGATTCAAATGTATTTTACAATATATGTCTATAAAACTAAATGGCTAAGCATAATTTATATAATCTTTGTAGATTACTATATATCCTGATGCTATAATGCCAAGTATCTAGGATCTTAGTATTGTAGTTCTGAGAATAATTTTTAAAGTTTTCATATTCTAGTCTATTTAACAAGAGCTGTCCGTAAGACAGCGCGCTCGACTTTTTTATTGCTTGCCAATAAAAAAAGTTTTTGCAGTAAAAGGCAATACAAGAATCTCTGTATTTTTAAAGTGAACAATGGCCATGAGCATTAAGATATTTAGTGAAGAATTATTTTATTATGACATAATTTATGGTAAAGTGAACAAGTGGATAGGAATGAATTATTTTAGATTTTTTAAGTTTTTTAGTGCTTGCCTATAATACAAAACATTGACAGTTAAGGGCCATAATTCAAATAAAATCTTTGACAGAATTACCTTCTCCTGGACATGTTTGGGAATCATGATTGTAAACAAGTATTCCAACTTTCAAATTAATATCTCAAACAGTTCAGTCAAAAAGTGGACTGGTACTAAAAACTTAACCAAGATTCTAAGTCGATAAAAGGCCTTAATTTTTTAAAACAAATCCTTGACAGAGTTACCTTCTCTTGCGTACAGATGGGGGTAATGATGTGAAATAGCATTAAAAGTTTCAAAGCAATATCTCAAAGGGTTAAGGCAATAAGTGGATTTTACCCATATTCAATGTATTTTCTAAGTCAAAAAGGGGCATAATTCTGTCAAAAAACCTTGACAGAGTTATGTCCTCTTGTCTGTTGATGAAGGTCGTGATGGTAAACAAGTATGGTCAGTTTCAAAGCAATACCTCCAATGGTTTTGAAATAAAGTGAGGTGGTACAAAAAACTTAACCAAGCTCAATACACTTTCTAAGTCAAAAAAGGGCCATAATTCTGTCAAAAACCTTGACAGAGTTATGTACTCTTGTCTGTAGATGGAGGTTATGATGGTGAACAAGTATGGTAAGTTTCAAAGCCATACTTGTAATACTTCTGAAATAAAGTGGGGTGGTACGAAAAACTTAACCAAGGTGTGACGCCAACGCCGACGCCGGGGCGAGTAGGATAGCTCCCCTTTTCATAGAAAAGTCGAGCTAAAAATTGTGTAATCTATTTATGCATCAGACTAAAACCATTTAAATCACAATTGTAGTGGGCCATCTATGGATTTTTGGGAAGTATGGTAAAAATCTACTTTTTGTTTAAGGAAAAGATTGTTTTATAGAAATTGTTGATTAGAAAATAGCTCACATGTGCGCACAAAGTGCTTACACGTCAGCTTAAACAATCAAGCTAAATCATAACAAACAAGTGTTTTAAAAATGGATCTTATTTCTGAGTTTCTCAATCTAATAAAGAAATTGGAAACTTTGGGAATTTAAACCAACACCCTTTGGAGGGAAATTGTTCCAAGTCTGTAGTCATAACTGCTCAGTCATATATGTTACTGATTCATATCATATGTTGGTGCAAAGAAATAAAATACTATATTGTTATGTAAAAATGATTATATTTACAAATATTCTAAAATGAAATGTTTTCTTCAAAATGTAACATAAGATTTATTATTACATCAATACAGTATGGCATCAAACAAATACTTTCACTTGGAAATTAAAATAAGAAAACTGAGACATGTCTACAAAAAGAAAGGTTGATAAAGATTCCTTGCTTCGCTGATATCTTTTCTTTAAAAGAGTTCAAAACATTAGATGAACTTTTGATGCAATCAAAGGGAAGTAACCCTCACAAAACCTAACAAACCAGATGGTACATGGATATGATTTTCTTAAATGTTATCATAACATAAGAACATAAGGAAAATACTTAATATCAAAAATGTTATAGAAAACCTATATATGAAATGCAAGTAAGCAACTTCTACCATTGAGTTCCTTTTAAATTTTGATCTTGTTGTTATCATTTAATATGCTATACTTTTATAAGGAACAAAACATTCATCAAATGATCAACCATAAATTTGAATGACTTATTAAGATACATTTTTAGAATGTCATCCTGATAATTGACTAAAGTTTTACATTTTTAATACACCAAGATTATTTCATTTTATCATAGCATTTGGTGAAACAGGTATGAAAATGTGATAAGCAAAATACATGTTTATAAAGACCTCTGGTGCTCCTTTGTGCATTATTTCTGGCACAGGCAGGCACTTGATTAGTACCAACACCGTTCTGTTAGCTAACAGCATAGCTTCTTTATATGAAGCAATTAAGTAAGTTTTTAAGGAATTGGCTTATATTGTTTAATAGGTAAGGATAATATTGAAGTTCCTGGAGAGACTCATACCCACAGCGATGATGGGCAAATGGTCTCAAGTCGATGATTTAACTACTTAGTCACTGATGACAAGTGTGTATTATAAAGAAACACACAATAGTTATATGGAAAACATGTGGCATCATGTGAGAAATCTGACTTTATAATATAGTGTAAGCATTTAAACACAATACATATTTGAGTCAGCCATTACAAAACCAACGTACAGTACAGATAACGAGGAATATGCAAAATCCTCGGAGAATCGAGGAAAACACTCGAAACTCCGCGAGAATATTTGTCCATAAAAACGAGTGACTCCGAGTTAGAAACGTGTCATGAGAGTGACTTTGAGACGAAAATAAAAGCGCATGACTCCGAGAGAGAATTATCACGTAACTCCATGTCAGTGTCTAGCTGGTGTACATAAATGCAAGTGCAATCTCATTTTATATTTAATTTAATTCTTTAGATTACCATTCGAAAATAAAGATGATTTTTACTGTTGTTGTTTTCAATTTACCCTGAAACAGTTGAACGGTATATTTGATTAGAAAAAAACACTACCGTAAGCGTCATCAGTTCAAGTTTATTTTTATCCCGATTAATTAGGTCAGTAGCAATAACCAAAGGAACCCGAAATTCTATCAAAAACAAAACAAAAACGATTAAAAAAATCCATATAAAAACGGCCCAACTTTTTTTTTATACTTCTTTAAGAAATCAATTAATTATATAAACTTAAATAATCTTAAATGTTTAATACCGATAACATGCCGTTAGCACAGTCTGATCAGGATCCATGCTGTTCACCATTTGTTTTTCTACTTGTTTGTAAGCAAACAGCATGGTTCCTGATCAGACTGCGTGGATGTGAAGGCTGGTCTGGATCCATGCTGGTCGCAAATGCATTATGTTGGTTTTGTCATGGGCGCGGCTCATTTATTAAATCTTATATCTTACAACAAAAATATCCTAATCTATACAACAATATAAGACAATACTTCAATTACTTAACTTACTTAATCACTTTAATTTGTTTACTTATAGTCAAGACAGTATCTGTTTTTATATCTACTATAGACTCTCAGTATAACTGTAAACCTTCACTGTAAAAATATCATTTTCATCCAGTTTAGTAAATTTATGTCAAGAATTTGTAAGTATACATTTGTAAGTATCAATTGTACTAAAGCACATTTCACAAATTCTATTCTCATTTTAAACATTCATCTGCTTGACCTGTCATTGTATGATGTTGTTGTTTTTGTCACTATATGTATAATACAGTAACTTTACAATGTAATTTTGATGGGGGAAAAAATACGCATACTGATTTGCTAGCAGTTTCTGGCCCCAAATGGCACCTTTTAACAAAATAAAATAAAAATCTGTCTACGGATGAGTGCAAAACTTTGATACATCAAAGCCAGGAACCTGTCCTGCATAAACATGTTTTCAATGCTGCTCTTTCACTTTACTTTTTAATAAGAATATAGGTCTGAATGTTCAAAATTACATAGCTGTTCTTTGGACCTTTTTTATTTTAAATATAATTCAGTACCAGTAAGAAATATTAAGATCATTTCATCAAAGAAATAGAACATCCCAACCTTTTTCTGTGTCATCTGCAAAATATTGTCCAAAACTACTGATTAACGGAACAGGGTTTCATTTATTGTGCATAGGTATTCCACTAGAATTTCTCCAAGTGTTCCTTACTTTTAAATGTTGCAAGTTCTCTAAGGTAACTTTCAACAACAGACAAAACTTCCAAACATTATAATAAATTGATGTACTATTTTCACTGCTGTATTGCATAGAAAACAAATGTCTCTCTGATTTGATGAATTAACATAGATGCCCTACTGGTAAAAGTAGACTATATAGGACCATAAAAAATGCTAGGGGCCAGAAAGTGCTAGGAAGCCAGTACATCTGTCTTGTTAGCCTATAAATGATTGGCATACCTGCTTACAAGTTAAAGAGTTAAGTTTAAAATATATCATGCATTAATGTCTGTAATGAACCATTAATTAGTATCAACACGTTAACAATTTTTTAACCATAAATTCCTCTAGTTCATTTCCATTTTCGTGACAACATAACTTCTGACAGTTTGAGATCATGTTGGTATTGTGGTGTAACAATTGAGGCTGCAGTATGTACATCTAAAATGTTAATGAACATTGCACTATGTACATCATGTATATTTACAGTCCACACTACACACAGTATATATACATCAATGTACAACAGATGTCAGTGGTTCAGCTCGTATACTGGTGAAATCTAACGATCTGTCTGTCTCATCATCAACCTCTCCGATCACAGCTCTGAAAACAGAAAATACAAAATCTTAAAAGAGTGTAACGCTATATATCACCTGCAGTAATTGTTATTTGAATTTTGAAAAAAAATTCTTTCAAAATGCTTGTATGACAGATATAATTATGTTTGTCATAATCTTTCGGATTCTTTCCTTAAACAGGAAATGGGGCATGTTTCAATTTGATTGCTAAACAGTCAAAACACTAATTAAAATAACCACATATTATTTAATATTATTTAAAATTATTTTGTTGTGGAACATTTTATTATGTTTATATAAAAAATTTATGAGTGTTAAATAACAAAGACCATTTTATGATACAATTTTTTTGAAAATCAACCATTATACTCAAGATGCAACATAATTTTACTGCTTATGAAATGTTTTTGAAATTCTATTAACCCTTTCACTGCCATAGGGACGGCTTAAGCCGTCCCTGTTATTTTTGGCGTATTTGCCATATGGACGGCTTTAGCCGTTTCTATAATAATCATAATAATAATAATAAATTAATAATAATTAATAAAAATTATAATAAATATAAAGAAAATTATACCATCGATAATAAGCATATCTGGAAACATATATAATTTTTATAAGACTAATAACAAATAATAACAAGATATGTTTGTAAAACATGTATGCCCCCTATCAGCAGCCAATTATTCATGTGAAAAGGTTATTATGCATGACTTCTGACCCAGTGATCAAAAAATTAATAAGGGTTATCAAGTATCTACTGGTCATGACCTTAACCTTTGACCCCTTGACACAAAACTCAATAGGGGTCATCTGCTGGTCACGAAAAATCATCATACAAAGTTTGAAGTTCCTAGGCCTAAGCGTTTTTAGTTAATTGATCGGAAACCGTTTTAACATACAAGGTCAATGTGACCTTGACCTTTGACCCCTTGACCCCAAAATCAATAGGTCATCTGCTGGTCATGACCAATCACCATACCATGTTTGAAGTTCCTAGGCCAAAGGGTTCTTAAGTTATTGATTTGAAAGCATTTATACCTACAAGGTCAATGTGACCTTGCCCTTTGACCCCTTAACCCCAATATCAATAGGGGTCATCTACTGGTCATGACCAATCACCATACCAAGTTTGAAGTTCCTAGGCCTACGGGTTATTTAGTTATTGATCGGAAACCGTTTTTACCTAAGAGGTAAATGTGACCTTGACCTTTGACCCCTTGACCCCAAAATCAATAGGGGTCATCTACTGATCATGACCAATCACCATATCAAGTTTGAAGTCCCTAGGCCTAAGGGTTCTTTCGTTATTGATCGGAAACCGTTTTTACCTACAAAGTCAATGTGACCTTGACCTTTGACCTTTAACCCCAAAATCAATAGGGGTCATCTGCTGGTCATGACCAATCACCATACCAAGTTTGAAGTTCCTAGGCCTAAGGGTTCTTTTGTTATTGATCGGAAATCGTTTTTACCTACAAGGTCAATGTGACCTTGACCTTTGACCCCTTAACCCTTAAATCAATAGGGGTCATCTGCTGGTCATGACCAATCACCATACCAAGTTTGAAGTTCCTAGGCCTAAGGGTTCTTTTGTTAATGATCAGAAACCGTTTTTACCCAAGAGGTCAATGTGACCTTGACCTTTGACCCCTTGACCCCAAAATCAATAGGGGTCATCTACTGATCATGACCAATCACCATACCAAGTTTGAAGTTCCTAGGCCTTAAAGTTCTTTAGTTATTGATCAGAAACCGTTATTGCTTACAAGGTCAATGTGACCTTGACCTTTGACCCCTTGACCCCAAAATCAATAGGGGTCATCTACTGATCATGACCAATCACCAAACCAAGTTTGAAGTTCCTAGGCCTTAAAGTTCTTTAAGTTATTGATTGGAAACCGTTATTGCTTACAAGGTCAATTTGACCTTGACCTTTGACCCCTTGACCCCAAAATCAATAGGGGTCATCTACTGATCATGACCAATCACCATACCAAGTTTGAAGTTCCTAGGCCTTAAAGTTCTTTAGTTATTGATCAGAAACCGTTATTGCTTACAAGGTCAATGTGACCTTGACCTTTGACCCCTTGACCCCAAAATCAATAGGGGTCATCTACTGATCATGACCAATCACCATACCAAGTTTGAAGTTCCTAGGCCTTAAAGTTCTTTAGTTATTGATCAGAAACCGTTATTACTTACAAGGTCAATGTGACCTTGACCTTTGACCCCTTGACCCCAAAATCAATAGGGGTCATCTACTGATCATGACCAATCACCATACCAAGTTTGAAGTTCCTAGGCCTTAAAGTTCTTTAGTTATTGATCAGAAACCGTTTTTGCTTACAAGGTCAATGTGACCTTGACCTTTGACCCCTTGACCCCAAAATCAATAGGGGTCATCTACTGATCATGACCAATCACCATATCAAGTTTGAAGTCCCTAGGCCTAAGGGTTCTTTCGTTATTGATCGGAAACCGTTTTTACCTACAAAGTCAATGTGACCTTGACCTTTGACCCCTTAACCCCAAAATCAATAGGGGTCATCTGCTGGTCATGACCAATCACCATACCAAGTTTGAAGTTCCTAGGCCTAAGGGTTCTTTTGTTAATGATCAGAAACTGTTTTTTACCCAAGAGGTCAATGTGACCTTGACCTTTGACCCCTTGACCCCAAAATCAATAGGGGTCATCTACTGATCATGACCAATCACCATACCAAGTTTGAAGTTCCTAGGCCTTAAAGTTCTTTAGTTATTGATCAGAAACCGTTATTGCTTACAAGGTCAATGTGACCTTGACCTTTGACCCCAAAATCAATAGGGGTCATCTACTGATCATGACCAATCACCATACCAAGTTTGAAGTTCCTAGGCCTTAAAGTTCTTTAGTTATTGATTGGAAACCGTTTTTGCTTACAAGGTCAATGTGACCTTGACCTTTGACCCCTTGACCCCAAAATCAATAGGGGTCATCTACTGATCATGACCAATCACCATACCAAGTTTGAAGTTCCTAGGCCTTAAGGTTCTTTAGTTATTGATCGGAAACCGTTTTTGCTTACAAAGTCAATGTGACCTTGACCTTTGACCCCAAAATCAATAGGGGTCATCTACTGGTCATGACCAATCACCTTACCAAGTTTGAAGTTCCTAGGCCTTAAGGTTCTTTAGTTATTGATCGGAAACCGTTTTTGCTTACAAGGTCAATGTGACCTTGACCTTTGACCCCTTGACCCCAAAATCAATAGGGGTCATCTACTGGTCATGACCAATCACCATACCAAGTTTGAAGTTCCTAGGCCTAAGGGTTCTTCAGTTATCACTCGGAAACCATTTGGTCTACGGACCGACAGACCGACGGACCGACAAGTGCAAAGCAATATACCCCCTTTTCTTCGAAATGGGGGCATAATAATAATTATATTAATTAATAATATAGTAATTTCTTAGAAAACCCTCTGGCAAATAGGTGATCAATAAAACAATAACCCTCAGGCAGCGAAAGGGTTAAACATTTCATTAAATATAGTTTTATAAATTAGATGAAATTTAAAATAAATTCATTAATAAATTATAAAAAGATCTTAACCACAAAAGTACTGTGAAAGTTTGGTTCAATTAATTCATTTTCATTAGCTTTATCTATAGTGTAATACATTGCATATATACATTATAAATTATCTCCCCTGAATGTATACAAAACTTACACATTATCTCCCCTGACAATGTACAGTCCCAGGATAACATGCTCGACACCTTCACTGCTGCTATACACACGTTCATGACTCTCATCCAATATGAGATTTATAGTCTGATCAAAACCTTTCAACATACCCTGTAAAATACATCAAGTTTTATGTCATAATCTACAAATATATTTATATATATATTGCACTTTTCATAAATTTAATTGCAAGTCTTAGACATGAAAAAGCTTTAATAAACACAGTTCAAAATGAGGTACATGTATAATAGCAACTATGCAGCCTTTAACTGGCAGAAGAAGACCTTTAGATATTCGCCCATGCCTAAAATACAAGATGGTACCTTGGCAGAACTTCTATGTTCCAAAGCCTAGTTGACAACTTTGTGTCTTGAAAAAAATATCTTGACTGACAACCAACAGCTATAAGTGGTAAATGATTTGTTTTCAAAGTCAGTCAACATACTAAAAAAGCGATATGATCAGCATTGAACTTTTCAAAGAACGACATGTCCTGTTAGCTCAATTGGTAGAGGACTGAAAAGTGAATCAGATGACCTTGGTCCAATTCCTGGACATGCATGTTACTTTTGTTGTAACTGATGATGAAATCCTTTCTACTGTCATTCAAACTGTATCTCTACTCTGGTAAGTTCTTTGCGAAAGTGAAGGCAACTAGTACTGGTAAACTACTTTACAGTCTGTCCAAGCATGATGCAGTGGCTGAACTGTGCTCTGGTAAATTCAATGTTGAATAGAGTAAAACTACCAGCACCACCAATATTACACTATTAGACTATAGAATATGTAAGATATATAAAGAACAAAGAAGACTTGTTCCATCCATTATGTTGGATTTGTCATGACACGGCTCAAATATGTTATATACTTACTACAATAATTCTTCCATCTGCTGTCACAATTGATACAGTTTCTTGTTCAAGGTTAAGGAAATTTTACATCATAGTTTCTATAAATACACACTATTATTTAGACCAAAGCCCAATTACTTTACAGAGACAAGGAATTTTGTGTCATTTTGAAGTAAAAGGGAAATTTTGTCTGTCAACATGGATACTCATATGTCAAGGATTTCATATTTCTATTTTGCTGAAAGCGAATTTCGAAGTTATTTGTTGTAGGCCAGGTCTCTTTATTTCATTTTTTAGGGGAATATTTTGCATTAAAAAGAGAGGAGAAATTTGTATTGATCGGGGAGGAGAATGGGGCCTAATTTTGCTCACAAAAAAACATGAAATGAGGGTCCTTTAGAACAAAACTGCAAATTCAACTTAAACATAATGTAAAACAAAAAACATTTTAATACAAACATTCGCTATGTCGAGTTCCACACCTTTTATACACCTGTATATTTTATATACGGTAGTAAACGGGTGCTGGATAGTAATTTTGTCCTAAATGATCAAGGGGTGATTATTTTATGATCATTTTCCATTATTGGATTGCAAAGGATACCCTTACCCCCAAAATAGGAGAAAAACGCTAGGGAAAAAGTAGTTTCATTAAATAAAATCTTTAACCCCTGCTATGCTTTTGTCATTTCCCCTGCTGCTGTCCTTGACAAATTTAATTTTATTTCTTCTCTATCATTGCTGTGGCAGCATGGTTGATTGTCTAGTTTATTATCAAGAGGTCTTGCACTGGTTCAAACTTCTCTGCAAAAACCAAAAATTATTGAATACCTGGAAACAGGGCTAAAATTCTTTAAATTGGTACTGTAAACGGAAATATTGCGGTAAATAACAGAGCATTCAAAAGGATACTGTTAACATACGATTCTAAAGCTGAAGCCATGTTCAATCTTTTCTTTCAACACACCTGACACAAATTTGTAGGGTAGAAATGAAATGCAACACCGGCCGCTAAGGGAGAATATCAAATATTTATTTCATCAATTAAAAAAGATAAATATATTTTGAGTTATAATTTTGATTTTTCAAACAAAAAAGTCAGAATATTTATTTTATTTCATCTAAAGACAATCTTTGGCAAATAGAAAAACAAAAACAATAGAACGCCGTAAATAAACGGTCCCTCAAGGATACAAAGATGGCCGCGTCCATGTTCACAATTTTGTGTATTTAAATCTGGTATTTATTGGATAATTGTACGTCGACAATGTCGTTTGAGCAGGTTGAAATCATGCCTTTTTAAACCTGGCAATAATCTCCTTTATCCTAGTCTATTGAGCAGTTCGTTGCAACGGTACGTTTTCTCGGAATATTTTGTCAAAAAATTCTGCATAGGTTATGCCGATTTACAAATACTTCACCCCAGACACTTCACCCTAGGCCTTTTACAGACACTTCACCCCTCAGACAGTTCACCCCTCATTTTAAGAAATTTGATATTTAATATGAAAAAGGCAAAGCATCAAAGCGAGCTTGATTTTCTTTTACCGTAAAATAGTTTAAAATAATCGTTTATTTTTATTTTACATTTTCCGTTTTAAAATTGTCATTCGGTATTTTATACACTGCTTCTATATATTCTATATATGTGTGCAGGACACCAGTCTATGCTTCCGTTTTCTATCAGAGTATATCGGCTTTTATCGTTATCTTGTAATTCAAAAAGTTGCGATGTGTCAATTTTGTACTTCAGACGAAAGTTTTCAAAACCATCACTATCTAGCAAGTACTTGCGTTACCGTAAAGCTCGCTTTGCGAGCAGGCCCTTTGGGCCAGCTTGTCGAGGTCGCTATTAATCAAATAAAATATATGAAATTAGGTGCTACATGTACCTAGGCTATGGCGCGGAAAGCTCTTATGAATTATGATTTTTATCATTTTAGCATAACATGTTAAGTGTACATGTAAACCAGATCTTTCTTGCAGGTATTTTGTACCATAAACAATACGAATTAATTGGTGGTGTTCAACCTATCATCGGAGTGCTTGGAATATTCCGAAAATCTCCAAACGTAAAGGGGGACCACTGCACATGCATTGGCATTTGGAAAATCCCGTCCGCCGTTTTTGTTAATCTCTAATCGACAGATGTTTTTTAACGTTAATTTTAATGTGCTTATTTATCAAAAAGGATATGTTAAAGTAACTTTTTATATTTATAATCGTTACTATGATTCTTATCTGACTATGAAATGCACCCTAGCAGTAAAATTAAACGCTCATTGTGGTATCAACAGTGAAGAAAATTTCCCGAAGAATTTACATGCAAATTAACAATCTGACTGATAGTGATACCAATTCAAATGTGGTCAAACTTGAACATGTCAAAATTGTTGAACACAGCATGTCAACAACTTTCTAATATAGGTGCTCAGAACTAATTTGAAGAGGAAAAATTTACTTTTATTTGCACAATTTCATTCAAGCTAACTGTTTTCTCTTAACAATCCTAATGCCATTTCAAATATGAAAATAATAAGTGTTGAATTATAATATATAATGTCTGAAGAGAAGTGGGTACAGTCACTGATTAAGGGAGAGTCAATATTTTCTCAGGACTAGCAAGGTGTAGAAAAATATCTCTGTATATATATTCTTTACAGTATACTGCTGTATAAAGTTAAAACCCAATAAAAAGGAATGCTTTAATTTGCCCTTCAATATGTCGCCCACCAAAATTGTCAACATAGTTTGTGTTTAAACCATTATTCATTATGAATATTTCAGACTGTCTGCTGTTGCACATATGAGTTCAAGAAGAAGATTTAAACGTGCATCAGATACCAAACCAAGTGAAGACAATGTTGAAATACAAACATTACGGAAACCTGGAATGGCTCATGACGTAGACCCAAATGCTATCCATCCTGCTGTAGTGAGGTACACTCAGCCAAAGATGAAACTGAAACTTCAAGGGATTGACTTAACCAAGTATACTCATGTTCCAATACCATATCCCAAAACAGGAGGAAGAAATTGGCATGGTAATGTCTTAACAAATTTAATTAGGTACCGAAGTTTCTCAATGAAAAAATGATTTTTTAATTTAGTTTTTACAAGTTTTTTAGTTTTTATTTCATTTACAAACACGGCTTTGGGTGACATGCTTCATACCTTCTAGCCTCATACATGTATGGCTATATTTCCAACTACCCTGTTAGGCAGATTGGGTAACCTTCATTACTCTATGAACCCCATTTTATCTCAACCTTTCAGAGCATAGGTCAAATTTAAATTTATTAATGACAAAACCAAGGTTTCATATTTTGGAAATTATTTACAATGTATAATATATTTGAACATATGTTATCCATTTGACATTCTTCATAATAATTACCCAGGCTCATGTTTATTAGCTCTTATGTTTGGAAGAAAATGTCAGCTATTATGAGCGCTGTGGCGTCTTTGTCATTGGGCCTAAAAAAAATTGTTTGTTTTCGGTGTCCCTACCTACCCTATTTTTTGGCCACCAACCCTAAACTTTTTGAGGGAAAACAGGCTGCATTTTTTTTGTTTGACCCTGCATAATAAACTTTGTGCTGCATACATGTATTCATATTTCCATCGCATACACTTGATATAAAAAAATATTTAAAAAGGAAAAAAAATGCCTTCCTACCTATCCTTTTTTTAAAACCATCTCACTGGAAACAAACACTTTTTTTTGTTAGGCGTTGTGCAAAAATTTTAATGTTGCCTAATATGCAACATTTCAAAAGGTAGCATCATGAAAGCTGGTTGGTAGACAAGGGGTATAATTCTGAAAGCAATTTTTTGGAAGTTAAAGCCCCTTTAAATTTAGAATTTTAACAGACGAGCATTAAGTTTTACTTGACAATAATTTGATCATTTTCAGGTGATGTATACATGGGTACAATATCTATGTTGCCTGATGATGAGTATTATATTACTTGAAACTAGTAGCAAATAAAACCATTAAACTGACCTGGTTTTGTATGTGTGTTCCTCACCTGTTTGAATCATTGTAATATCTATATGTGTTAAATTACAGCAACATAAGATGTTGCAAATCTTTTGGAATCAACCAGGATATTATGGAACCAATATAATTTTACCTTTGATAAATTTTATCAGAATATTTGGTATGGTATAGATATATATACTTTGAATGTGCTACTTTAAATGTGTTTTGCACAAGAATCGGGTTCCTAGCTCAAAGATCAAGGTCACACTTCATCAAAAGTGATAGTATGAATTTCTTATAAAAGTACACTGATATTCTTGTCTGATCAACACTTCTGTTATTCCTGGATGTATTTTGAAATTATTATGCATAAAATTTATGTGTTAGATATGTGTCCCGCCCATGAATCAGGTCCTTACCTCAATGATATGATGTTTTTGATAGAGAAGTGAATTGATGCAAGTCAGAGGTCATGGTTCCTCTACTGGGCCCTGCTTAGAGGCGTGGGACGTTTGTCTGTCTTCTTCGACAGTTCTTGCTTTTTGAAAAATAACTACATATAATTTAAAATTTTCAGGACAGGTTCAAAACAAGAGAGTTGGTGGTGGTGCCAAACAAAGAATTAGACTGGTGGATTACACACGTAATGCTATCAGTGAAAAAGAACCACTTGTGGAAAGAGTTCTCTCAGTAGATTATGATCCATTACGTTCTGCTGATTTAGCTTTGGTTGCCAGCGGTAACAACAAGAGATGGATTATTGCAAGTGATAATATGAAAAAAGGAGATATAATAAAATCACATATAAAAATTCCTCAGTATCCAGGTAAAGTTTGATATAGTAAACAAGAATGAAATTTTTGCAGATGTTTTGATATTCACGCTACATTTTACATCCTTATTATGTATGTGTGTATTTTTGGGTAAACACATTTATTTGTGCCTGTGGTACTGTATTCCTAGAAATTATTTCGCGCTTTTTAAGTTAGCTTGTTTCGCAGTGGATATATTATCACGAATGTTTGAATCCATGGAAAAGTTACATGAAACAAATTGTCGAACATTTGTAGATTCAACCACTTATCATTATGATGTAGTCTGCATAACTTTTACCTATGCTTCAATGAAACATATATCAAGGTAAAATTTTCTTTTGAGTGGTTGAAAGTTAAATATCCATTATTTACAGATTGAATAAAATTTAATTTTACTTGTTATTTACAGTTTGCATACTTTGAATGAATTTTAGTTTCCTTATTTAAAGGAAGGTTTTAAAAGTACAAAGCAAATAATACCTATCGATAAACATTTACTGTTATTTTGCTCCCCAAAGGATGAGCATATAGTCGCTGCTTTATCCTTCCGTTCGTCTGTCCTTTCTTGTTCGAGATATAAGTCTGTAACAACAAGGGTTATCAACAAGAAACTTTGTAATTGGGTAGATGTGCAGTGCACAAGAACCTTAACTCTGCCTTGCCTAATTTTGGAGTTATTACCCTTTGTTCATTTTTACACTTTGAACTTCGTCCAGGACATAACTCTAACTATAAAAGATATCAAGATGAAACTTTGTAGGTAGATAGAGCTCACTGGGTAGAAGAGCATTGCAAAAGAACCATAACTCTGCCTTCCTTATTTTGGAGTTATTGGCCTTTTTTCATATTTACATTTTGAACTTTGTCCAGGACATAACTCTGACACTTTAAGAGATATGAACAAGAAAACTTTGTAGGTAGACAGATATATTATTGGGTAGATGAACAGTGCAAAGAACAGATACTCTGTCTTGTCTAAGTTTTGAATTATTGCACTTTGAACTTTGTCTGGGACATAACTCTGAAACTACAAGAGTTATACTTTTCTGTGTTCAAAACCTATTGGGGGGAGCATCACCTGGTTCAACCGCTTCTTGTTTCTGACAGTTTAAATTTATTTAATTCAAACAATGAACATATTTTTATAATTTTAAAATAGTAAGGTCAATCATTAATGACAGCATTATTTAACTGGACATTATGCTATAAATGAAAATAAATATTAAATATTATTTGCTGAGAAATAAGTCATCTGAATGAATTTTTATTTTTCTGGTAGAAGAGAATTATATCAGAATGGTATCTTATATCTTACATATATATATTGTTTACACTAGGTAAAATTTAATTATTTAAAGATTTTGTCAATATTGTACAAATTGTACAAGTTAGTCTTGTCTTGCTGGTATAGAGAGAACAAAAACAGAAATGAGCCGTGTCACGACAAAACCAACATAATGGTTTTGCGACCAGCATGGATCCAGACCAGCCTGCCCATCCGCGCAGTCTGATCAGGATCCATGCTGTTCGCTAATAGACCCTATAACAAGTAAAGAAACTGATAGCGAACAGCATGGATCCTGATCAGACTGCGCGGATGGGCAGGCTGGTCTGGATCCATGCTGGTCGCAAAACCATTATGTTGGTTTTGTCGTGACGCGGCTCAAATGTTATCATATACGCGGTTTACCCAAGCTACTTGATATTCATGAAATTCCTTGTCACTATAATTGCACGAAAGATTGTCTCCACGAAAATTCCATTGTCATGAAAAAAGCAAAATATTGTTTCTGTGAAAGTTTCTAGGAATACAGTATAGTATATATGAAATTTGGAATGTCAGATAGATAAAAGATCATGTTTTAAAGAGATTTCTGTTAAAATGAACATGTGTGTGTACTGTGAATATCATACCTGATATTAAAGTAAAATATTCATTTAACTCATTCTAACCTTGCCAGAAATTTACTTCATATGCTTTTATTAACCCATCATATACTTTATAGGTGTATTACTTGAATTGGATTTTTCGTTTTTAAATATGATGGACCTTATTATCAACTTTATGATTTATATAAGATGCCGATGGGGAGATAGTAGAATTGTTGAACACTTGCTTTGTATTACTTAATTTTTTAATTATTAAAATGGTCGGACTTCATGTGATTACTTTATTGTTTTAGTGGCAGCCAAAACTGGAGATGCACACCCACTGGGCGCGTTACCTGTTGGGGCAGTGGTTCACAACATTGAAATGTATGAGAAAGAAGGTGGATCATTTGCTCGTGCAGCAGGAGCAAGTGGCACAATCAAGCTCAAAGTTAATGATAAGGTGACGGTTACGTTACCATCTGGACGTGATGTACAGTTAAGCAAGTTCTGTATGGCCACATCTGGTAAAGCATCAAATATCGATCATTACAAGGAACATATTGGTTCTGCTCAGAGAAGTCGTCATTTTGGAATTCGGCCATGTAGTGGTTTATTCAAGAAAAAGACCGGTTATCACGGACGTAAAATGAAGAGAGTGAAGCCTGTGATTACGTATGAGAAAAAGACTAGAAAACCTTTACATGAAATGTTCGACAGTTAATATTTTTCTCTTCATAGTTTCCAAAATTTGTTTATCACAGTTAAATCCTGTATGACAGTACTTACCATTTAAGAAAAAATGACATAAACCTGTCAGAGAGTTTCTGTTTTATTACGCCCCCTTTTGAAGAAAAGGGGGTATATTGTTTTACAAATGTTGATGATTTGATCAGTATGTTGGTTGGTTGGTTAGGAGACCACTTCATTTCTGCTCAATAATCGTAAACCACTAGACCCACAACTATATTACAGAGTAAATTCACTTTCATAAATTTTTTACTCTCTTCCTTCTAAAACATTGATCAACTACTTAAAAGAAATAAACCTGTATTCTAAGAATAATCTTGCTCATTTTAAAACCTTGCACTTACACTTTTTATTTAGGTTTAATAATCTGATGTTAACAATAATAGTACCTGGAGCACTATAGCTAGTTATGTGTAAATGTGCTGTTAAATCAAAACATAGATCAACAGCTGTCAAACTTCATAAGATGACCACTTCATTGTGAGCAAGACCCCTGATGTTTTTGGGTGCCCATGCTTGAAGGTCAAAGTCACGGTGACCTTGAAATCAATGTTGAAACCGTTTTCACTCTTATAAGAAGAGAACCATATCACCCTTAGCCTTCAAACATTCATAAGATTGGTCTGAAAGTTTGTTTTAATGATATCATCATCCTTTTGAGTAGAATTCCCCTTTTGTTTTTTTGTGCACCAGTGCATGAAGATCTTAGTCAATGTGGCCTTGAAACTGAGAGACATTTAACTTAACATGTAATTAGATTTAGAAGTGAAGCTAAAATAACCATGAAAAATTATCATTGTTATTATCATGCTATGTTAAATCTTTTATTCAAGTCTCATCATTGTATAGCACATAACATCAATATATAAAATTAATACAGATACACTGCACACAGCCATTCTAAAATAGAATTGTTAGTGACTGCTGCAAAGCATTATTTCAAATTTTTATAACATTTCTTCACCATCACTTGAAAATAAAGGTTAGATAAGTTCATTGTTATTCCTGAAGCCACTTTACTACATTACTAGGGGTAACTGATATTAGGTGTTGCACTTCTTTAAAAAAAAATGATAAATTGTATCACCACATAAGTCTAGAGCAAGCAATGTCTGGTAAAACTTTAACAATGGATAGAATTCTACGTATATAATGTACAAAATCAAAACATTGAGTAAATAGCTAAAAACATATACTTTATAATCTGAGAGCATAATAAAACTGTAACAATGAAAACATTCAGCATATAATGTATAATACATAATTTAAAACATTATGTAATAGCTAAAAACTTAAAAATGTCTAGTTTTCAACATATTATAACAGGTTTTTGCAATTGTTCTAACTATATCAGGGTTGGAGAACAGAAATTTTAGATTTTCTGAATCATTTAAGAGGTTCAAATTACAGTTAACATTACAGGCATATTTGTCATTTGGATATTCTTGTTATAATTTAGTTATACTATGTAAGATATCTATATGAACTGAGAAATGTTGTAATTGAAATTATAATGAAATTGACATCACAAATATTCTAAATATAGGTGCAAATATCAGAGTTCCAGAATGTTTCAACTAGGATTAACTCAATCCATGAATATAAGGCTCCCACGTTTAAGGTTTTTTATAAACGTTTTACACGATTGGTAAGAACCGAAACGATACCGTTTAAACGGTGGTACATCCATGTACTATCTTACACCATGTATTCGAGTCGCCATATGATGACTTACTTTCTATTTTTGATACATGTACAAATAAGTAATGCTTAAGGCTCATCATGATTGAATCGCCACACATTTTCTGCATTGAATTTGTTTCCCCATTTTGCTCTTTTGAAAGATCAAAGGAAAATCAACATTACATAAAATGTATTATGTCATGAGCGAATGCTTTGTGGAGGGTTGTAAACACCCATTTTCAGTTTTTTTGCTGTTTTTTTTTACTTTGGAATAAACCAATATGAATTAGAATTGATAAAATCCATGATAACAGGCAATGATTAAGATATTTTGTAAGACAATATGGTCATTTCGTGTAAATGGTAAAAATATTGTAAACGTTTACGAATGAAATTTGAAACGATTCCGTTTAACGTATAACCATGGGGGCCTTACATGAATACATATACATTTAGAGTCTTCACTAGTGTCTACTGGTAAATTGTTTGAACTAACATATATAAACCAATGTTTTATCTTTACTAAAATCAAAGAGAAAAGAATGCTATTTATTTTTTTCATTTAAGAAATGAGAATTGTTTAAAGAAAGCAATTTTTCGTATATATATCAACTAACACTTACAGTTCCTTCTATGTGCATTGGAAAAAAACAACCAAAACATTTGATATTTTGTCTGTCTTTAAGATGTATATACCTTATTATATTTATATGTTTATAGATATGTAAATATAAGAGAGATATTTCACTGTCGTGGAAATCAACATATTTATCAATATCAGCATCACACCTTGGTCCAGAGTATTGTTCCACCAATCATTTGCTGAACCTTACTTTGTTCTGGACAATTTGCTTTGTCCCAGCTTTGTTTTATATATTGGCAAATTATATTTTTGTTTCAGTACGGAAATTTGATCCAGGTTTTCGTGCCACTTACACATGTATTTTTCACACTGCTTTGAAACATAATTACTTATGACCTTCACATACATTTGTTCATAGTTCTTTATATATCTTCTTGTTGGCTTTAGTGGTATACATTTCTTGAGGTGTTTAGCACATCATTCAATGCCATGTGTATAACTTGAGATTGATAGCCGACTGCCTTTTGATTCAGCAGATTTGGATTTTATTCTAGAGTCAGTTTTCATAAACCTAAAAAAATCTGTCAAGGACATATTTGCATATTGAATACAGAAGCTGGTTTCCACAATAATAAAAACTTATGTCAGAAACAGATTTTAAACTGACCATACCATACCTAAAAGGTAAACTGTAACAATCCTGGTTTAATTTAAGTACTGACCTCTTCCAGTGTATACGGTCGGGGTGAATGATTTCCATTTGTAATTAAGTACCAAGAGTGATTGATGTATGCTATACTTTAATCTAAATAAGTTACATCATATAAGTTTTACAATCGGGTATCTTTGAAGTTAACTAGAATAAAAATGTATGTAGTAAGCTTGAATAAGATAGTTACATGTCCACCACCAACTCTTCAGTGAAATGTTATATATGTATAATGTAATTTTGCTTCTAAAACAATTTTAAAACATCGAAGAATGTGTAAAATATATACTGTAAATATTTGTGCATTCATTTCTTATTGAAAAATTTGACTTGGACTTTATAGAAAATAAATTTACTGTTTGTAGAAGTAATGGAAAACTAAGGTCACATTTCAACGGATATTTACATTGAAAATAAAGAAAAGTGGCTTTCATATCCATGTATGTATTTTTTGGTGACTAAAATATGGCAGTTTTGAAAAAGATAAATTGAAAATTAATGCGCACAATTATTTTTAAACTGAAAAAGGGAGACAACAAATCATAAAATAAAGTATTGGAATATAATTCAGTTATCCTCTTGAGACATTCATGGTGATATTGCTCACGTAAGTTCTAACGGGTCTTTCAAATAGAATTATATTTGAAAGACACTTGTTCCAAAGAATAACACTTTCTTCACATTATCTTTGAATCCTTAATGGTCGTTGCAATTTATGCATGTATTCCAGAAAGACCCCAAGTAATTACACAAACAGCTTTAGTTTAACCTGTTGAATTCTGCTTAAGCAAGTGCTAGGGGGCGTGGACGTTTACTAGCACTTTCCATTACCGTCCATGAACAGGCTCAATCAAACCGAGCCTGCAACATTTACAATTTTGACTTTTTGGACCTTCTTTAGGGATTCTTTACTTTTCTCTATTTTAGAGACGTGCATGTTTCATATTTTAGTTGATTTGGGTCGAGATTTTATGCTAAATGCTCATACGTCTATCCTCCCGCATAAATTGTACTTAAGTTGGCTTGCATCCACTTTATTGATTGAATTCTTGTATGAGTGGGTCTCGTGTTTGCCCAGTCCATTTTAATGGACGACTGAAGCTAAAATAAAGGTATAAAACTTAAGATTCAATCGGCAGAATAACCGTCCGGTTGGCTCAGTAGGTAGAGCGTTGACTGCGAATCGGGCGATTCGATTCCCGGACTGTGCAAGTCATTTACTTTGTGATTGATCAGGAACTCCGTTCTACCGTCATTCTCACTGTACCTTTGCTCTTGCATGTACTAAACGTACCAGTTCCTTGCGAAAGAAAAGACAACTAGTACTGGTAAACTGTTTGACAGCCTGCCTAGGAACGATGGTGTGGCTGAACTGTGCTCGGTAAATTCAACTTACAGCCGCAATCCGGGGGTGGGGGTGGGTAAACTGCCAACACCATCACCACCACTTCAACAATCTTTGGTCACTATTATGCATAAACAGTGCTTCTCAAATTAATAGATATGTACCATTAAAGTGACATGTTTAAATGAGCTGATGGCATTGAGCATCTTTATAACTTATTTCACGTGTACTTTATTGGCACCTTAATTACAGTGACACACTTAAGATAATCAGTAACCGCTTTGAACAACATCATGTCAACCAAAGTCGTGTTTACTATTAAGTACTTCGTACATCATTGATTAGTTATGTCGTTGACATTCTTACAAGAGAAACGGTTGCTTGGCATTCTATACAAAGTTCCACCCGCTTGCATCTCACCTCGTTACGTTTCTTAGAGAAATAAATTGAACAAATTTAAGTCGATTATCTCTAAATATTTGTACTAACAGAGATAAAATGTGTGTATTAGTTGTTAAAATTATCCATAATTGTTATGTTTAAACGTGTCAAGTTTAGGGTTATTAATTTATACATTATGCGAGCTTATCATAACTGTATATAGAACACCAAGATAGCATACATTGTTTGTATTTGGCATATTCTCTTGTTCAATTTAGACGATTTTCATTAAGACGTTTCGTTCCCTTACCCATTTTGAATAAAGATATTTAATAGACACATTTGATTTGGGCAATAGTTTTTTTAGTCCCCTACCGGTTTACCGGAGGGGGCTTTAGGTTTACCCTCCGTCCGTCTGTCTGTCCGTCCGTCAGTCCGTCCGTCAGTCCGTCCGTCCACAAAACTGGATCCCGCGATAACGCAAAAAGTACTGAAAATATTTTAATGAAACTTGATATATGGATAGATGGCAGTATGGAGATTATGCACGTCATTTTCTTTTTTTCCTATGTTGAAAATTCTGGTTGCTATGGCAACAAATAGACTGAAAATATGGCAAATTTTACACATAACCTGGATCCCGCGATAACGCAAAAAGTACTGAAAATATTTTTATGAAACTTGATATATGGATAGATGGCAGTATGGAGATTATGCACGTCTTTTTCTTTTCTTCCTATGTTGAAAATTCTGGTTGCTATGGCAACAAATAGACTGAAAATATGGCAAATTTTACACATAACCTGGATCCAGTGATAACACAAAAAGTACTGAAAATATGTTTATGAAACTTGACATATGGGTAGATGGCAGTATGGAAATTATGCACATCCTTTTTTATCTTCCTATGTTGAAAATTCTGGTTGCTATGGCAACAAATAGACTGAATTTCAAGTTTTCTGATTCTAGTTTTTAAGTTTTTTCCCTATAAGTTCTTTATTTCTAAAGGTATTTTCTTCAAACTTTAAATATAAGTTGCTTGTCATCAACCACATCATATGTGACAAGGTTTACAACTCTAGCACAAAATTTATCAGAATTACCTCCCTTGAACTTAAAATTTTAATGAAAAAAAACATTGTTTTTTTTTTAATAACTTCTTTTTCTGAATGTATCTACTTCAAACTTCATATAAATGTTTCTTATTGTCACTCAACATTTGTGAGTGTTCAATACTCTAGCAAGACTATTTCCAGAATTATGCCTCTTTTGAACTTAGACTTTTTTTTTTGAGAAATTGGTAATTTTTACTCCAACTTCTTCAATCATGATAGGATTTTAAAAATGTTATATTTTGATAACAGGGATGTTTAAAAAATAACTTTAGAGTGGCTTCAGTCTGTCTGTCTGTACATAAAAACTGTTTCCTGTGATCACTTTTAAAGAACTTTTTCAACAAATTTACTTAAAATAGGAACCTAAGTGAATGGCCAATGGCCCTTCAGAATGTTGCTTGGGCTCTTACCGGTAGGGGACTTATGGATTGCTTGCAATACTATGATAATTGCTTGTTTATATTTTTATTAAAAAAATCTTGAAAGTATCAAAGTATGTAAATACACAAGTAGTTCCAAAGACTTTGATCCATAGTGTCAGTCTCATTTAAAACTTTTTATACATACTGTACATGTATTACAAACACATTTATGGCTTCATTTTCAAATGAAGATTTTTTTTCTAATTAAAAATGAGAGTGAAAATAACGATTAAAATAAGGCTGTACAGATCTTAATACATCGATTATATATGAGCCGCGTCATGACAAAACCAACGTAATGGCTTTGCGACCAGCATGGATCTAGACCAGCCTGCGCATCCGCGCAATCTTATCAGGATCTATGTTGTTCGCTTACAAATCCAATACAAGTAGAGAAACTGATAGCGAACAGTATGGATCCTGATCAGGGTGCGCGGATGTCATATATCAAGCTTGCACCCCGTGACTTGTATATGACATGTCCTGCATGGATGGCCCTTCTCGCATTTTTTTTATTCATTTATTTAAAAAATCATCTCTTATGGAATAATGAAACATCTGGTAGGGTTATGTGATTTGGAGTCCGAATTATAGCCAACTTTAAAAAATGTACTCGATTTTTATATCACTCGCGTAAACATGCAAGTACATTGTAATATAATGAAAATGTTCATTTATATAACGCTTTCCCGTACTCGCTTCCCAAAATAGAGTAGTCTTTTATGAAGTAAAAGACCCATTATGCCCCAGAAATGTTTTTTTTCTTTCTCAAAATATTTATTTTTGATGTTATGTAATAGCTTCCAAAAAGTTATACAGAAGTATATTTTGCCTATGTTGATTTTTTTCTGGAATGTTTCCATTTTTTATAGCACTTAAGTATTTTGTATGGAAGTCAAAATACTACTTTGTTTTCATTTTGCTACTTTTATGACAAATGAGCCGCGTCATGACAAAACCAACATAATGGTGTTCGCTGTCAGTTTCTCTACTTATAATAGGGTTGGTAAGCGAACAGCATGGATCCTGATCAAACTGCGCGGAGGCGCAGGCTGGTCTGGATCCATGCTGGTCGCAAACCCATTATGTTGGTTTTGTCATGACACAGCTCAAATAATTTCATATTCTACAGATGATAAGCATGTTACATGCTCGAAAAACCATTACTGAAACGTAATAACACTTTTTTTTGCCCCTTCTAAAGATTGAAACTAATGCACATGTTCCTTTAAATGAACCCAATGAACTTATATCAGTAGATTCTAAATGCACGACATTCTTATCATCGTAGGTTTTATTTTGAAGAGATTTGAAAATAACTTTGGTGTTAACTAGTGCCAATGACCGATATGATTATCAAATTTTGATAAACATTAATTGTAAGGTTATTTCTGTTAAGTCACGAGAAAGTATGTCACTCGGACAAAATGCCTAAATCTATAATGTTCACCGGTATGTATAAAAAGTGTAGGCGTGCTTTACAGTTGCCCTAATTCTAGTCACATGGCATGTCTTTTCATAATTTAACTGCGGTAACCTGGTTTTGTGTACTAAAATATCACTGTGAATAAGCTATTTGTGTTAATTCCGAAGTATAAAAGTATCTTATTTTTCTTGATACACCCTATAATACCTTAAATGGCTCCACTGAGGTCAAAGTGTTTTGAAATATTTACATTATATTTATCTGCTGGGGAATCAAAGAAAGATTATGCAATTAGTATAAAATACACGATATGTTTGTGCTATTCTTAGTTCGATTTGAGTTTAAAACGTTTTTAAAACGTTTTTCGTCTTGGGATCATTTTTCACAATTTAAAAGAGAATTTTGCTGGCTAGTTAAACGGAGTTAGCAAACAATTAGAAGATTTGAACACAAGTTATTGGTCCATACAGAAATCAAATGATACACAAGTCTCAAAAAAAATGTTTCAGTACCTTCATGTCAAAAATGGTCAGTGGTATGAAATAAAGACGTTTATGAAAATTATACATGTACTTGTTTTATAAAAGAAGGTCCAATATTCATTACTGGACAATTATTGTCAGAATACTTTGGAAGAGCATGTCGTGCCATGATATGACAAAAAATGTATTGTCTTCAGTAGCCAAGGAGACAATTTGTACAAGTTAGTTACTACTCAATGAGTCCATTTAATGTTACATGCGCAATCACATCGCAAAAAGAGAAATTAATCTGCTGTACAAATAATGTGCAAAAGGCTATCAGAGCTTTGGAAATTTTGTTTATTTTTGAAAATCCTCTAGCGTTTCCTTATTGTAAGAGACACATGCTTCAAACTTCCATGGCCTTTCAGCCAAATTTATAATGTTTGAATAATCGTTAAGGTGTTCCGAATGGGTATAATCCTGATATATAACGGAAACGGCCGAAATGTTACGATTGGTATAACTATACCATGCGAGTACAACGTTTTCTATCTAAGTACAATGTACATAAACATAATGAAATGGTAAAAACCTGTATTTCACATTAAGGCAGTATGCCTCCAGATTCAGGCTAATTTTCATGAAAATCTTTAAAATGTATTTAAAAGTGAAATATTGTCAAGTGAATTACACATTGCAACGGTACTTTAAGTCTACGAAAATTACCAAAAATAGGTCAGATTATGCAAAAATAGCCCCTTACTGACTGCGTTAGTCACGCATTAGAAAAATGGTGATAAATACTAAAAAATCATTAATTGCATATTGCATGTAACTTGTTCCTTGGACTGTGGTTATTTTGACTTTTCTTAAAACATTAGTTCATGTACTTTTTTCTCAAGGTTGATTTTCTTGAAGATTTCTAGTTCATCTGGATGCATGTATCTTTAACGTCTGTCAAAACAAATCGTTCAAAACAGTGCAGTAAATTTAGCATTAACTCGTTTGTGTAGATAAAAGTTTATTTCTTCTCAAATAAAAAACCTGCAATGACGTTTTAGATAATTACGTTCACCAGGAAATACTTTTGAATGTATACGTAAAAGTTTTTTTTTAAGGAAACACATGCTTTCTCTTTTTCTTTTCTTTCTTTTTTGTGTGTATATTCCGGTGTGCACATCTTTTTATCGTTGAAAAGAATACAAAGTTTACATCAAACAGATTGACTTATATTTGTTTAATCTCAAGACAGAGTGACATTGTCATCCCACAATCTGTGTCTACTTCATAGTCTGAAGCTAATCCGCATGAGCAATCCGGGTACGACCTATTGGTCTTTAGCGTACGTCTGCAAATACATGCGTTGTCCAGCAGACGACAATTTGCTATCGTAGAGATAATCTTAGTTCGTGACTAAATGGCTCGAAACTTTACTGATTGTGAGTAGAAGTTTCGTTATCAGCATATACTGTTAGTTTTACGGTGGTCTGAGATCGCCGCGTGTGGTGTACACCCGAACCAACGTAACAAAGTCAGGAAGCCCATATACAAACACATTAGTGGTCCACCCTGCCCGAACTTGATTAGAGGGTTGACTTATACGACTTATTTTCAGCATATATATTTTTTGTATTATTTTAAGTTTTAGCATATATTTTTTATAAGTTTTAGATAACTGGTCATTAATTGCTACTTCATGATGCATTTTCAACGCTTTCGTGCAACAAAAATATCAAAGGAATAAAGCGTGTTTTTATTCCGATACAAAACAAAAACAAACAAACAAAAAACAACAACAATAGCAACAGATTCACGAGCTCAAATGTAAACAGTGCCATCATCAGTACAAACTTAGCTGAAAAATGTTTTGGTGTAAAGTTATTGTTTTCCATATTGTTAAAATGTTTTTTTATTGATTTTTTTAAAGTTTTTGCTTGTTAGATATTTGTGAAGGACTGAATTAAATTCATATATCAAATGATTACACCATTAACATCTCATCCCCGGATGCATCACAAATATCATCAGCGTCATATTTTCAAAATGTGACATATACGAACAAACGATATAATTATATGTGTAATTAATGAAATCAATCCTGTTGTTTTTTATTAATCAACAATTTGGAGTCGGCTTGTCTAATGGATAGGGGTTGAATGCAGCCCATTACCTATTACACGATGTACATGCTGGTTGGTAATGAATTGAATACTATTCAGCGGAAATGTCGTTTATTGCTTTTTTGTTTTGCTTTCTCCAAGATATGACATGAAATTTACACATTTAAAATTTATCAGTTATGAATACTATATATTTACATATAAATCCTAATGATAATTTCAATTTTTGATGTATTTGACAACCATGGAACTTTAGGGTGAGCCCTTTGTCAACAAATGTACCCTCAAACACCTTCAACTTGTAAATGTAAGATAACATTTGCCCGTCAATGAGTATGATAAGCAACTTGGCTATATAAATGAGCGGTGAAACGTTTATCATCGCCAAACTTTCAGTGTACTTTCTAGTCTCTAACGTTGTCACCAACTTGTCGTCTGCTGCAGCCATGCTTCGACTTCTCGTGCTAAGTGTCGTCTGCGCCGTAACGTTTGCTAACCCAGCAATAAGAGAAAGGAGTAAGTTTTGAAATTTTTTTGATTTTTTTTTTTTTTGATACGAAAGTAAGATTTTTTAAGTGTAAATTGAATAGTAAATTGAATAAAGCTTGAGCATGTTTAAAAGAATTTATATCGTAACAACTTTTCGGAATATTACTATACTTGGAAGAAGGTTCTCAAATGTGAAATGTGATACATAGCTTAAATTTGTATTTTAATGAAGTTTCTAAAAAGGAAAATTAACGAAATTATTGTATTCTTTTTTCAGGACAGACCAACAACTGTTTAGGTAAGTGTATTTTTTACGTGTAAAATTGTTTCGTTGTATTTTCATTCGAATATTTTGCCATTCTGAAATAGAAAATAGCACTTAGCACGAACAGCTTGATTTTTTTTATCTAAACATTTTTTGTTCCATTAAATATATTTCCGTAAAAGATCCCTAAATTTCATACTTGGTAACACTCTTAAGCGAGGGAGATACTGTTAGTAATTTCGTACATTTAACAAATATAAAAGGAACATTTAAAATATTTTCATGTATACGAATGGTTGAAAAATATTATTTATATTGAGCTGTATTTTCACTCGTGACTGTTCATTTCAGATGCATTCAAAAATGTACCAAATCCCTGTGTAAACAACCCACAGAGCCAAGTTTACTTCCCCCACCCATCTGACAACTCTAAATTCATTCAGTGTGACAGATATGGACGAATGTACATCATCCAGTGCCCAGAAAATCTCGTCTATAGTTCAACAACAAGCACATGTCGTCAAAGCGGCGGGTCCATCGTTACATCGGGACCAACAGTTGCACCCGTACCAGGCACTCAGCCAATAACCAATACTGGCGATAACCCTTGCACACCCGAAGCCCTCGCTGCAGGGAACATCTACTTTGCTGTTAAAGGTAAATAGATAACCCTTCAGCTCTAGTTTTACTTCTAATTATCTTGTCTTCTTTTATCAATTTTCATTAAACGAAACTGTCGTAAATTTGAATATTATCAAAAGAACTGAACTGTTGAACATTCTTACATTTTGAGGAATATATTTTACATTATATATTATGTAAACATGAACTTAAATGAGGAAAAAGAAATAATCAGCATTCACTAAAAGATCCTGTATGTATTAATGAAGGATGTAACAAGTGAAATTTTGTGTATATATGTGTATAATTATTCTTCTAAAACAATTTCCAATTTCAAACATCCAAGAATATGTGCATTTTAAGTAATAACTAAAGTATATGCATTCATTTCTTAATGAAAAAATTGGCTTATACTTTATCGAAAATAGATTTCTAATTACTCTCTTTATTTACATGTAAATCGGGTAATATCTTTGCAAATAATGCTGTTTTAAACTTACAATATTGATAAATCTTCATACCATAAAAATTTAGTTACAGGATCTTTAATATGCTCACTGTTTAATAGCCACATTTTCTTAAATAAGACAAGCCTGCAGTAAACTGTGATCGGAAGTAAACGGTATTAACTTTACCTAATTAATTGTTGAGGCTTGCAGTAAAATAAAACAGTGATTCCGCATGTACACTGTGATATCGCTGAGGGCTATATAGTGATTCTGCGTGTACACTGTGATATCGCTGAGGTCTGTACAGTGATTCCGCGTTTACACTGTGATATCGCTGAGGGCTATACAGTGATTCTGCGTTTACACTGTGATATCGCTGAGGGCTATACAGTGATTCCGCGTGTACACTTTGATATCGCTGAGGGCTATACAATGATTCCGCGTGTACACTTTGATATCGCTGAGGGCTATACAGTGATTCCGCGTGTACACTTTGATATCGATAAAGGCATAAAGTGATTCCGCGTGTACACTTTGATATCACTGTGGGCTATACAGCGATTCTGCGTGTACACTGTGATATCGCTGAGGGCTATACAGTGATTCCGCGTGTATATTGTGATATCGATGAAGGCTATATATAGTGATTCCGCGTGTACACTTTGATATCACTGTGGGCTATACTATCGCTGAGAGCTTTTGTACACTAATAGTTGTTTCATGACAGTAAATGAAAGAAAGTTAAAATAATTTTGCAGGTGATGAGACCAAGTTTATTGAATGTGACATGTTGGGACATCCTAACGTTCTCCCATGCTCCTCTGGTCTTGTCTGGAACGAAAGCCGTCTTTCTTGCGTCTACAAATTCCAAGGATCAGGATCAGGATCTACCGGGACTGGCACCGGAACTGGAACTGTAACCGGAGGAACTGGTGGTACTACAGGTATGCTAAAATTCTTATTACAAAATTTGCGGTGAAAATTATTGGTTTTGAAACTTAAAACTAAATATGTAGTACATGGAATTTAAGAACCGATATTGTAATTGTTCCTCTTATTTTTATTCCGGTTTCCTGTCATTATTATACAAATAAAAATTGTACATTACGTTTTAATACCACTAGCAAACTGTTTGTGACAAGTCAAGTCAGTTGATTTCTGCTTTTAGGAACCGGAACTGGTACCGGTGGCACTGGCACCGGAAACCTTGCAAACCCATGCACACAGGAGACAATCGCCGCCAACAAACTGTTCTTCCCTCACCCAGACTCCACAAAGTTCATCCAATGCGATCTCTGGGGTGATGTGTTCGTAGTCAGCTGCCCAGCCGGTCTTATCTGGAACCAGTACTCCGAAACCTGCGCCTCTGCATTTGTAAATGTAGGAAATGTAGGAAAATAGACTAATCTAATCAATAGTGTCTCTCTCTCAATAAAAAAATTGTGATTCTCAAAATGTATAGCGTATCTGTTCAGTTCATGTATACTGCGATATTTATTTCATACTATAAAGGTATTTTATATTCATAGTGTTGTCAAAATTGATATTTGTTCGGCAATAAAAATATATGTTTCACTAAACTGGTGTGTTTTAGTAATTCTTCATTTCAAGAACAGGGGGCATTTTTATGATATTATTATGATACCCTAGTTGCGCTAGGTGCAGATAAGTGAGCTAACTGGTCAATAGCAACTTTTCGGCCCTTTCCGTCAATTTTCTGAATTTTAGTAATTATCGTCGAGGTGTTCCGATTCGTTCCGATTGCCAACTGACTATCACGGATCTTTATATAGATCCGTGTCGGCTATATACGACAGATGGGCTTTAAAACAACAACACCAATACTTTGAGACGTGTCATAACATCACAAGTATAGCATATCCAAACCTGCTAGGAATTTCTTCCAGTTACACCCCTGTTGTTACACCAGCTGACGTCTTAGTACTAGAAGAATAAAATTTAATTATATTTGAGCCGCGCCATGACAAAACCAACATAATGTGTTTGCGACCAGCATGGATCCAGACCAGCCTGCGCATCCGCGCAGTCTGATCAGGATCCATGCTGTTCGCTTACAGACCCTATAACAAGTAAAGAAACTGACGCGCAGGCTGGTCTGGATCCATGCTGGTCGCAAACCCATTATGTTGGTTTTGTCGTGACGCGGCTCAAATAGATATGCATACGGCGTATCTTAGAAATGATAATATAAATACACTATAATCTAAATATGACGTAAAATTATATAATTAGGAAAATCTGTGAACATTATTTAAGTATACATGACATTACTTAAGTATACATGCAGTTACTATTAATAAGTAATTGTCAACACTGACACAACAACTTATTATAAAGTAAGCTACATTTGACTATATGAGTACTTATCTAATAAGTGATTGCATTCTCCGTGGGGTCCACATCATAACTGTCATTCTTTTAAATCTTGAGCAACTGCTCATAACCATGAGACATTAGTTTAGTTTATACAAATTTATTTTAGTTCGATTGTGTTGGAAGCTATAAGCTAATTGAAACATTCTCGAATCCGTTCCTGGAACCAACCAGTACTAAGCAATGAATGTAAAGTTTCCAACGGCTTGTCCCTGATAGGGTTTGAATTCACGCAGATTACTAACCATGAGACATTGAAGTGGTGGCATAACCGAGTGGTTAACGTGTAAAACTGATAATCTAAGGATCATAAGCTCTATGTGTTTAAACCCCGTCAGGGTCAAGACTTTGTTTTCTTGAAACTTTGCATTAATGATTCAGTACTGGTTGGTTCCAGAAAGGGATTTGAGAGTATGTCTTTAAGCTTAAAGCTTCCTACATAATCGAAGTAAAATAAATTCAGTATTTAACTTATAGGACAATGTGTCACGCGAAAGGATCGTTGTGGCGCCGTTAAATGTCGCAACGTCGCTAAATGTCGCACTTACCGCTAAATGTCGCACCAATACCGCTTCATGTCGCAACTGCCGCTAAATGTCGCAAAATCATTTTCCGTTAAAGATGTCGCAATGTTAACGTTAAATGCCGCACGAATTTCCGCTACCGTTCAATGTCGCAACACTACCGTTAAATGTCGCAAGATATAAATTCATGTTAAAATCATGATTCAAAGTAGTAGTATTTTAATTAACAAGAGCTGTCCGTAAGACAGCGCGCTCGACTTTTTTAGTGCTTGCCTATAATACAAAACATTGACAGTTAAGGGCCATAATTCAAATAAAATCTTTGACAGAATTACCTTCTCCTGGACATGTTTGGGAATCATGATTGTAAACAAGTATTCCAACTTTCAAATTAATATCTCAAACAGTTCAGTCAAAAAGTGGACTGGTACTAAAAACTTAACCAAGATTCTAAGTCGATAAAAGGCCTTAATTTTTAAAACAAATCCTTGACAGAGTTACCTTCTCTTGCGTACAGATGGGGGTAATGATGTGAAATAGCATTAAAAGTTTCAAAGCAATATCTCAAAGGGTTAAGGCAATAAGTGGATTTTACCCATATTCAATGTATTTTCTAAGTCAAAAAGGGGCATAATTCTGTCAAAAACCTTGACAGAGTTATGTCCTCTTGTCTGTTGATGAAGGTCGTGATGGTAAACAAGTATGGTCAGTTTCAAAGCAATACCTCCAATGGTTTTGAAATAAAGTGAGGGTGGTACAAAAACTTAACCAAGATTCTAAGTCGATAAAAGGCCTTAATTTTTAAAACAAATCCTTGACAGAGTTACCTTCTCTTGCGTACAGATGGGGTAATGATGTGAAATAGCATTAAAAGTTTCAAAGCAATATCTCAAAGGGTTAAGGCAATAAGTGGATTTTACCATATTCAATGTATTTTCTAAGTCAAAAAGGGGCATAATTCTGTCAAAAACCTTGACAGAGTTATGTCCTCTTGTCTGTTGATGAAGGTCGTGATGGTAAACAAGTATGGTCAGTTTCAAAGCAATACCTCCAATGGTTTTGAAATAAAGTGAGGTGGTACAAAAAACTTAACCAAGCTCAATACACTTTCTAAGTCAAAAAAGGGCCATAATTCTGTCAAAAACCTTGACAGAGTTATGTACTCTTGTCTGTAGATGGAGGTTATGATGGTGAACAAGTATGGTAAGTTTCAAAGCCATACTTGTAATACTTCTGAAATAAAGTGGGGTGGTACGAAAAACTTAACCAAGGTGTGACGCCAACGCTAACGCCGACGCCGACGCCGACGCCGACGCCGGGGCGAGTAGGATAGCTCCCCTTTTCATAGAAAAGTCGAGCTAAAAACGCTATCATAGTTATTTTTACTGTAATTGCCATTTAACAAAAATTATCTTTGTTTTAATTGTTTTCTTTTATGAACCTAAATATCGAGGATTTGAGCTGCTTTATTTTTTTTGTTTGTTTGTTTCATTTTACGCCTTTTTCAACAGTATTTCAGTCATATAGGCGGGTAGTTTCCTAACCATCGTTCCTGGAGAGTTTCACCAGTACTAGACTACCTTCCTCCGCGCTTAAGAGCTGCTTTATAATGTAATATTGACGTTAGAAAGCGTATTCTAGAAAGATACAATTGAAATTTTCAGTTTTCAACAATAAAAACTTACGTCGTAATGTGTTACATCATGGCGCCATTTATCATTCTTGTATGTATGAAATAACGTCAGCTTGTTTGTGAATGAGTTGTTTACTTAGGATGACGTCATTACGCTGCTTACGGATTGGCGCCGTTTTGTCAATATATTTATTAACTGATATGGATCTAATATGTGGCGTTAGTGTATGTGAGATATTATTTCGGTATTGTATGAAAAGAAAACATTATACGAACTGAAAATATAAATAAAAATACATTTAATTGTTGCTTTAAAATGCTTTGTAAACTATACAATCGAGGGTGAAAACATAACAGCGCATATACAAGTAGTCCCTAACCGGTGTTTATTGGCAGTTTAACACCAGTTTTTTCCTTCTTTGTCTATAGTGGCAAAATCACGTGAGTGTTAGAATCATGATTAAAAGTAGTAGTATTTTGATTTAAAACGCTCTCATAGTTATTTTTACTGTAATTGCCATTTAACAAAAAGTATCTTTGTTTTAATTGTTTTCTTTTATGAACCTAAATATCGAGGATTTGAGCTGCTATATAATGTAATATTGACGCTAGAAAGCGTATTCTAGAAAGAAACAATTGAAATTCAAGTCTCAATAGATAAGTATTTTTCGTTTGTCTCCCTTTTTCATTTATAACCCTGATTGACAACATCTTAAAAGTATTATGATATTGTCGCGATCAAAATTCGGTTTAAGTAATTTCCTTGATTTGAAGACCTTTTTTCTTGCTAGTACTAATAGTAATACAGTCATACTAGGGCGGTTTAAGCCCCATTTACACAGTCCCGGTACCATGATCAACCGTGGTAAATCGGCGTTGGGTCGTTGAAATTCCGGGAAGTAAAGGGACAAACCATGGTGAACCGTAACAAACTGAGAGATCACCACGGTTGTATTCAAATGTTTAATACAACCGGGGCTCACCGGCACTCACCGAGAGGAAGCCCAAATCCGTGTTTCTATCGGCTTGGAACAGGGCATTGCCGGGAAACCACCGTATCTATACTGCATCCATAACGTGACAAATCGTAGTAAACCGGGATGCGTATCAATCAATGTCCAAACGGCAAAGTCCCGGTGATGACACGATGTTGCCACGGTAAAACAGGCAGAGCTACGGTAGGGCCAGGGTGGCAACAACGCTCCGATTGGAGCCGGTAATGTCCCGGATATTGCAGACAAGTACGGTTATACAACGATGATAGACGGTGGTGTAACGACCTCATGCCGATACAGGAAATTTAAAGAACAGGAAAATATAAACTTGAAGTGCTACTTTGGATCATTTTGTTTAGAGAAAGAACACGAGCATGGATAATTTGTTAAATGAGAGAAGGAAAAATTCTTCAGCTGGTGCATTTTCAGCTTCAGGTACCTCAACCTCTGAAGGTGTTGTAGACACAGTTTTTTTTTTCTAACTTCCATCCCCTTTCCTTCTTTCTCTGCTGTCTTTTTACCAAATGACTGATGTCAACGTGGTCAGTCAGTTTTATTCTCATAAACTTGAACAGGAAGCATCGGTGTATTACCAGGGCGTCACCGGCACAGTACCGGCATCACCAAAAGCATTACCGTGGCAAAAACGGCGATGGTCGGGATGGACCGTGATGAAACCGTGTCTAGTCGGGTTTCCACCGGAATCAAGCGGGAATACACCGATTTAGCATCGGCGCTTAACGTATATATCCGGTGCTATATCGGGTTCTGAACCGGGAATACACCTGGGCTCTGTCCGGGATGTGTAAACGCAATTTGATTTCTCAGAAAAACACCACGGAACACCTCGGTTCACCAGCTTAAGACACAGTAGCGATACCGTGGCCATTACCGGGACAGTGTTTATTTGGGCTTTATCAAACGGAACCTGCAACATTTTCAATTTTGCCGTTTTGGACTTTCTTTAGGGGTTCTTTTTTTGTCTATTTTATCAATGACTGATGTTCCTCTACACACATCTGAACAACTTAAGTATTTAAGGAAATATAGCACTCAAAGGCCCAAAGACCAAACAATTTTCATACAGAAAACCAGTGACATAACAATTAAGCTGATGCTTATTAAAGATTATACTTGAATGTCGAATATGATATCATTTAATTGTTGTTACTTTGTTTCGCTAATGTGTTTGTTAATTCAACCGCAGCCAATGCATTTAAATTTAATAGACTACAATGTACAGTTAATTTCAACATGATAAAAGTTCAAATCTTATGTTTACTTGTAGAGTATCGTTAGTTAAGAGCTGATTTTATTAATCAGGTTGCTCTAATAATTAATGTACATGCGGTTGTTATCTACCTTCCGATAATGTCAAACCCCTCGCGGGGACGTAAAAAATGGTTAACTTGGGTTTAACATTGCCTTGTTTTGAAATGTTCAACGGGTTTCCAAATGCAATCACTTATGACTTGCATACTTAAGGGAATTAGGCGGCGGAAACTGATATGTGTTTGATGTTTGATATGATTGTATATCATATGTCAGTACTTTCAGCTATTGTTTAACACAATATTTGCATTTATATCAAAAGGTGTGAGGGGCCTCCGTGACCAAATGACAGCTAACTATTTACTCCCGAGAATTTTTTTTTCATTAATGAAAAGCTAAACGTGTCGGCGTTGGTTAACCTTTTTGGTGGCATTTCTCCCTTTTTATATTTTCCCCCAAAACACAAATATTCATTTCAAACTTGAAATATTGATTGAATATCAAGACAAAAATTTCATTTTAACAGAAACGGAAAATACGTGAAAAACATGCACAGTATGAAATGCACGGTCAACACGAAAAATGGGAAATGTTTTGGGCCATTTTGAAATCTTACATTTAGCATTCGTATAGTACTCCTTGATCATTTAGTATTCCTCACAGGTTTGCCGATCCGCGGTCGGGTGTTAGATATGAGCGAATTTCACGATTAGCAGATATTATCATATTATATGCCGGCAGTTGAGTAAGCAGATGTCAAAATTAGAAAATGCACAGAAAATTTAGTACATTTTACCATTTGTCAAACACTATTTACGCTTGAATATTGTGGCAAGTGATATTTTACTCGTCAAGTCGCTTTATACTATGATAGATTCTCGGAACATTTCATTAAATAAGAATATTTTTTTTAATCATACTGTCAGAGTTCTAATCAAGTTTAAAAAACCTTGATTTTATTAACTGTCAAATAAAAACAATGACTTATAAAAACAAAAACTTTAATATAGACATAAAAATTCATAGCCCTATTTTAATTTTACAAACCATGAATCAGCAAATAAGAACTCTTGCTGAGATTTGAACTCAGAACTCCTCTCATGTATGTGATACAATAAAGAGGCAATTTGACAATTAAACTACAAGAGCTTAAAACTTACTAACCATGGCTTGTTATTAAAAGATTAACATTCTTCCTACTTTTTTGCATCTATATATAGTTTTCAAATAGCCAAATTTAGGTCTATTATAAATGAAAAAAAAACTGGCCAAAATTCATAATTTTATCCTGAAAATTCTTTTTTTAAACTTATTTAAAGGATTTTTCAGAATCATTTCAACTATTTAGTACATAAGAATTAAAAAAACAACAACAAAAAACACACACACTTAAAATGTTTCTTTTTCATATGATTACACATTTCTAAAAGATTTTGTAAAATATTGTCAATTTTCTATTTATTCCTTATGGTTCTTATTTTACCAATCTAAGGCATGAGCTGTTCTGATGAATAAAAAAAACAACACTAAATTAAATTATCAACAGGAATAAATTCTGTCATGTACTAAAATTTTGCTTCTATGGGAGAAGCAAGTAAATGACTGCATACATTGTGTGAAAATGTAACAAATTCGAAAAATTCTACGGAACTAAATTTCAACATTGGTACTGTGACGTAATATGATGACGTCTTGAAAAACAAGTAAAAATGACTTAAATTCACTAAAAAGACTGGTTTGACATTTTTGCTTGTAAAATATATCAGAATGATAAGAACTAGTCGATAACAGAAAAATCGATAACAGGATAAATAGAATGATTGGTCCTATGGATGGAGAACTATCTGACCAAAGGCTCATCCAATAAATTCCTCCGCCTCGCCAGATCCAAGGCACCAACCTATTAATTATTCTCTATCACTTCAGACATCAAGAAAATGGTGAACAATGCAATCAAAAATGTAAAAATGTTTAGCGATATGTAAAATAACATTGATAATACAAATACAAGATTCATTTCTCCCCCTCTGCTTTTACCATGGCCTGGGACATGCTAGAAGTTAAAACTGCACACATCCAGATATTTTACTTTCTTCAAAAATCAATCAAAATTTAGTTTTCTGAACTTCAAATCTAAATATTTAACTTAATGATGGAACATATAAATATTTTCATTTAAAACAATATGAATCTGGAAGTGTGCTGTTTTACAACTAGGCAGCATTGGGAGAAGTGTAGCGATTGACCTTTTTGACACATACTGTTTTCCGGTAGTTACAGATTTAGCTCTGGGGGATTACACCTAATGAAGTATATACACCTTATGAAGTATATAGAGGATATTCAATTTTTTTTTATAAATACACAATTTATTTCATTGAGTGGTATGAAAACAAATATTTCATGAGTGGCTACCACCACGAGTGAAATATGATAATTTTCATACCACAAGATGAAAATAAATCCTGTATTATAGAAAAAGACTTGAATTTTCTGTTTATATTAAAATTTGAAATATTAGTTCTTAAATTTTGTTCATTGGCTGAATTTAGAAGAAAGTAATCCGGCAAGACACAAGTAAAAATATGTAAAATATGTTTAACTGCAGTGAAAAATATATCTTTTACAGTGAAAATACGGAAAATTAAAATACAAATTTTATTTCATATTTCATTTATCAGTATATAATAAACACCATTATTATGTGATATATCTATTTTTTATAATTATTTTAGAGTTTCAGGTGATTACTATCTATCGCATATTTTACACATTTGAGCCGCGTCATGACAAAAACAACATAGTGGGTTTGCGACCAGCATGGATCCAGACCAGCCTGCGCATCCGCGCAGTCTGATCAGGATCCATACTGTTCGCTTTCAAACCCTATAACAAGTAGAGAAACTGATAGCGAACAGCATGGATCCTGATCAGACTGCGCGGATGCTGGTCGCAAACTCATTATGTTGGTTTTGTCGTCACGCGGCTCATTTATTTGTTGATGTTGTCTTAGAATTGAAATAAGATATCCAAATCAGTGATTTTATAGCTTGATAACATAATTGTTTGTCATTTAGATGTGCTCATTATATCACTCGGGCTATGACCTTGTGATATTATCACATCCAAACTCCAAACAGTGTTGTTTAGCTATAAAATCACCGTTTGAGATATATTATTTCTTTAAGTTTAAGCAGAAAATCTCATTTTTTTCATGGAATTATCAATACAATGATATTCTAATTTTTTTCTAACAATGAAATAATTGTTTTATTTCACTTTAATCCCAAAAAGGCCTAAAACATACAGATTGTTACATTATTACACAACATTTAGGTGAATTCCCGAGAGCTATGTACAGAAAGTACCGGAAATGGTGTTTAGCTAGTTTTTCAAATTATTAACCTTTGATTGAAGCTCTGAAGAATGGTAAGTCTGTCACTGTACAGTCTATAGTTTATAAAGTCGTGCGTTTTGGTTTTGCTACACATCCCCCACCATTCCATAATCAGAGCTTCAATATCCAATATCCATGTCTGACCAATAACCGGAGAAAGTTTTGGTCAATGATTGGGCTTTTAAAGTTAATCATGCCAAGTAGTTAAAGAAAGAAGTTGATTGGTCAACTAGGGAAAGCCATGGCTTATGGTCATCAAATGAGGTGGTCAGGTTGGTAATGACTGGTAGATTTATCATTGATTTAGTTCAAGTCAAGGTAAATATCATCATAAAGGTGGTCAGATCAATAATTCAGGAACACTTTGACCCATTAAGATTAGATGTACAGGTTTGTCATGTCTGGTCAATAAGTGTAGAACACTGTAAAAATAAGTAAAATAGATGAGTAAAGATAAATAAAAGTCAGAACAGTTTATTAAAGAAATAACATTAAAAACCGCATGGTCTGCACTTCCCCTTCATGGTAGAACTGGCCTAAAAGTGTAGAACAGTTGTTAAAGATAAAAACACTATATAAAATTGAGCTGAAATAGAAAAAAAATTAAAGTAGATAAACTGCATGGTCTGCACTTCCCCTTCATGATGGACCTGGGCAAAAAGTGTAGAACAGTTGTTAAAGATAAAAACACTATATAAAATTGAGCTGAAAAAGAAAAAAAAAGAATTCAAGCAGATAAACTGCATGGTCTGCACTTCCCCTCATGGTAGAACGGGCCAAAAGTGTAGAACAGTTGTAAAGATAAGTTATACAATAGAAATGTGTGTGAAACAGTCCAGAATGAAAAAGTGGAAGCCGAGCTGATTGTCAGGGCTGTCCAGGGGATATGATGGTGTTGTATATTAACGAATGTGAGTGAATAAACAGTCCAGAATGAAAAAGTGGAAGTCAAGCTGATTGTCAGGGCTGTCCAGGGGATATGTTTGTGTTGTGTTTTGATGAATATGAGTGAAAAAAAAACAGTCCAGAATGAAAAAATGGAAGTCAAGCTGATAGTCAGGGCTGTCCAGGGGATACGTTTGTGTTGTGTTTTGATGAATGTGAGTGAAAAAAAAACAGTCCAGAATGAAAAAATGGAAGTCAAGCTGATAGTCAGGGCTGTCCAGGGGATATGTTTGTGTTGTGTAATGATAAATGTGAGTGAAAAAAAAACAGTCCAGAATGAAAAAGTGGAAGTCAAGCTGATTGTCAGGGCTGTCCAGGGGATATGTTAATGTTGTGTTTTTATAAATGTGAGTGAAACTAAAACTGTGTCCAAAGGACACGGATGCCCCCACTGACAACTTATATATGGTATATAGTGAAAAAATCAACAAAGGGCCATAATTCTGTTAAATTTGGTCGCAGCAAAATTTCCTTCCTTTACTACCATCTACACGTTAAGGTTGGTCATCCCTGTAAGTTTAAGCAAAACCTGCCATCCGGTTTAAGAGGAGTTGCGTTCACAAAATTTCTATATGGTATATAGTGAAAAAATCAACAAAGGGCCATAATTCAATTAAATTTGGTCGCAGCAAAAATTCCTTCCTTTACTGCCATCTTCACATTAAGGTTGATCATCCCTGAAAGTTTAAGCAAAATCTGCCATCCGGTTTAACAGGAGTTGCGTTCACTAAATTTCTATGTGGTATATAGTGAACAAATCAACAAAGGGCCATAATTCTGTTAAATTTGGTTGCAGCAAAAATTCCTTCCTTTACTACCATCTACACATTAAGGTTAATCATCCCTGGAAGTTTAAGCAAAATCTGCCATCCGGTTTAACAAGATTTGCGTTCAAAAAATTTCTATATGGTATATGGTGAAAAAATTCAACAAAGGGCCATAATTCTGTTAAATTTGGTCGCAGCAAAATTTCCTTCCTTTACTAACATCTACACGTTAAGGTTGGTCATCCCTGTAAGTTTAAGCAAAATCTGCCATCCGGTTTAAGAAGAGTTGCGTTCACAAGATTTTGGGACGTACGGACGGACGAACAGACGTACGGACAGACGGACGGACGGACAAGTGCAACGCTATATGCTCCCACTTTGTGGGGGCATAAAATCAGTCCAGAATGAAAAGTGGAAGTCAAGCTGATAGTCAGGGCTGTCCAGATGATATGTTTGTGTTGTGTAATGATAAATGTGAGTGAAAAAAAACAGTCCAGAATGAAAAAGTGGAAGTCAAGCTGATTGTCAGGACTGTCCAGGAGATATGTTAATATTGTGTTTTTATAAATGTGAGTGAAAAAAAAACCAGTCCAGAATGAAATAGTGAAAGTCAGGCTGATTGTCAGGTCTGTCCATGGGATATGTTAATGTTGTGTTTTTATAAATGTGAGGGAATAAACAGTCCAGAATGAAAAAGTGGAAGTCAGGCTGATTGTCAGGGCTGTCCAGGGGATATGTTTGTGTTGTGTTTTGATGAATGTAAGTGAATAAACAGTCCAGATTAAAAAAATGGAAGTCAGGCTGATCGTCAGGGATGTCCAGGGGATATGTTTGTGTTTTATATTAAGAATGTGAGTGAATAAACAGTCCAGAATGAAAAAATGGAAGTTAAGCTGATTGTCAGGGCTGTCCAGGGGGTATGTTTGTGTTGTATATTAATAAATATGATTGAATAGACAGTCCAGAATGAAAAAGTGGAAGTCAAGCTGATTGTCAGGGCTGTACAGGGGCTATGTTTGTGTTGTGTTTTGATGAATATGAGTGAAAAAACAGTCCAGTTTTGAAAAGTGGAAGTCAGGCTGTTTGTGTTGTGGTTTGATGAATATGAGTGAAAAAACAGTTCAGAATGAAGAAGTGGAAGTCAGGCTGATTGTCAGGGCTGTCCAGGGGATATATTTGTGTTATGTTTTGATGATATGAGTGAAAAAAAACTAGTCCAGAATGAAAAAGTGGAAGTCAAGTTGATTGGCAGGGCTGTCCAGGGGATATGTTTGTGTTGTGTTATGATGAATATGAGTGAAAAAACAGTCCAGAATTAAAAAAATGGAAGTCAGGCTGATTGTCAGGGCTGTCCAGGGCAGATGTTTGTGTTGTGTTTTGATGAATTTGAGTAAAAAAACAGTCCAAAATGAAAAAATGGAAGTCGAGCTGATTGTCAGGGCTGTCCAGGGGATATGTTTGTGTATATGAGTGAATAAACAGTCCAGAATGAAAAAGTGGAAGTCAGGCTGATTGTCAGGGCTGTCCAGGGGATATGTTTGTGTTGTATATTGATGAATATGTGTGAAAAAAAAACTGTCCAGAATGAAAAAGTGAAAGTCGAGGGCCGATAGTCAGACAAGGGCATTATTTCTGATTTATTATCATAAATTCATTATATTTATACAGATGTACCAATGAAATCAAAGAGCAAGGTTTTCCGCACAATGCACCGTGTCCATCTCTATCCACACTGAAACAACTTCCAAACGTACAAATCTACCAGCAAGAGGTGTACCAAGCTATTCCATACACTATCCTTCTTGCGAGTATATAAGCACTGGGACTCTCGAAGAATGGATAGTCTCGATCAACTTTCACAATGCACGTCAAGTTCTTCAATACTCTGTCACTGAGTGGCTTTGACCATCCATACATCTATCCATCATCACCGGCCATGTTTCATTTCATTCTTACAAATTTGCTGCCTTGGTCTTAAGATTAACTGAAAGTTCACTGGGGTTAACAAAACAACATTCCAATCTCATTTCTAAACTATACCATATGTTGAACAAAATCTTTTTAACTAAACAAATCACATTTGTTTTGTTGTTTCCTAAGTCATTTGACGATTCTCCACCTTTATTGGCAGAAAAAATATGCCCCACAATGGACAGACAAGGGCAGGTAAAACGGTAAAACGGTAGAACCACAGATATTCTAGTCTATCTATATATAGACGAGGTAAAATAGATCATTCCTATCAAATTGCATACTGACCGTGTCCATCTCTCTCCACACTGAAACAACTTCCAAATGTACAAATATACCAGCACGGAAATGTACCAAGCTATTCCATACCATATCCTTCTCGTGAGTATATAGGCACTGGGACTCTCGAAGAATTGATAGTGCCGATCAACAAACACTTTACCACTGTTACACAACAATCCATTTTCTGAAAAAGTATTTAATTCCATGTGAAAGTTATTTAGAGGTCGGCGGCGTACTATACAGATTTTTCCAAAAATCTTTTTATAGTAACCCAATTTTATGAAAATGGAAAATACCTTGCCAATATTTTGTCTTTACAATATCATTCTTTCTGTGTCATTTATATGAATAATTAAATGGAAATTTGTTTTTAATTTGACGGCGTTGAAAAATTAACAGAGTGTATATATGAAGCTAACCCACAACGGCGCGAAAAGGTGTTTATATTGATCGCGAAACTGTACTGTATGGGTTAAAGAAAGTTTGTGGATAGAAAAGGAAATGCATTAATGCCATCATTTTGACAGTTTTGATTTTATATAAGTGCAAATAAATTAACCAATAAAATCCAGGAGAACGGTATATCACACTGTGCAATGGAATTTATGCAAATTAGCGAGGGGTCATTTGATTAGTTGACTTGGTGGTACATTGTTTATCTGGCATTACACAGCTGTCAAAACATAGCAATGATCAAGGTTGATCGTCAGCATTATTTTAAGATGGTTAATGTCTTTTTTATGAGATTATTTTGTTTATAACTCTTGAAATAAAGATGCTATAGTAATGGAACTTGTCATGCATGATGTGAGTATTGACAAAGGAAAATTATCCTAAGTCTAGAGTAGACATCATTTATAATACAAAAAAAAAAATAATACAAGTACATGTACTTAAAAAATATAACAATTTTCAAATAAATTCCAAGTTCAACAAGAGCTGTCGGAGGACAGCAATGCTCGACTTTTCGATATAGTTGTCACAAGGATGTTTCAATGAGTATAAAAAGGGGCATAAATATGTAAATAAGTAAATCAGAGTTATGGGACCTGTGCCAATCATGTTAAAAAATCACAGTGATTGAAAATGTATGTTAAGTTTCATTCCGTTCCCTTCAATAGTTAGGGAGATACCAGCTAACAAGCAAAAAAATAACCATGAGTTTCATCGAGTAAAAAATATTTTACTGCACCAAAACTTTAATCTGAAATCTGGAAGGGGACTCCGGGGCGAGTAGGACAGCTCTCTATATACTTCGTATAGTCGAGCTAAAAATTAAAATCATTGAAGGGCCATTTCTCTGACAAATATGATTGAACCCAAAAATGTTGACGAGATGCACAACTAGACTTGTAACTGATCTTTCTTGTAAAGTTTAGATGAAATTGCACCAGTGGTTTTGAGTAGTCCGGACAGACAGACGGAAGTACTTACGTGACTTTCCTTTGATCTCTTTATCCATTTTCAGTCACACAAGGCTTAAAAGAAGACACACAAGTAAAACAGAATAAAAAGAATCGAAGAAAAATGTACCAATACCTATTGTTTTCCTAGTCACTAATTTGTTTTGCACGGACAGAAAAACCACGGAGAAGTGATCCCTATATGTCACCACTACTCTGTAGAGGCAACACAAAAAGTTACAGACCCACCAACCTACCAAAAGTTAGCCTGTTTGACAACTGCAACTGACAATGCCTATCAAATGTATACTTTACTCATAAGTAATACATGTATAATAAAATTGTATTTTGTAAGTAAACATAGACAGGGAATGGAACCCTAGTCTCCAAAATGGCCGACAGGATATTCACCAAGGACACGCATCTTTCTTCACACTGGAACAACTTATTGTTGTACAAATCTGCCAGCACATAGATGTACTAAGCTATTCCATACCATATCCTTCTTGCGAGTATATAGGCACTGGGACTCTCGAAGAACTGATAGTCTTATCCACTTCCGCTTCATCATTCCTCCATGGTCTGAAATATCACCAGGGTTTACAAAATAAACAATCTAATCTTATAATGTTAATATTTATCATGTCTTTACAAATTACTTTTCAAATAAGCAGGTAATTATCAATGTTTCATTGGTTTTATATTATATGAAGGCCCATTCTTTATTATATGACAACAGATAAAGGCCGTCAAATGAGTTTCAGGGTAGGGCAAGTTCATGCCTAGTAGAACCACTTACCTTCCAGTCTAGCTAGCTAAAAGTCTATCTCCAATAGACAATTCCTATCAACTGTATACTTTATTCATAAGTAATATGATAAAATTGTATTTTGTAAGTAAACATAGACAAGGAATGGAACCCTAGTCTCCAAAATGTCCGACAGGATACTCACCTCTATATTCATTTGGCTAAAATTGCACAGGATTTCAACCAAACTTGTATTTTGATTTTATTATGATTCATTATCTTTATTATGATTTACAATAGCATCAAAGAACAAGGTTTACCTTTTGACACGCATCTTTCTTCACATTGGAACAACTTATTGTTGTACAAATCTGCCAGCACATAGATGTACTAAGCTATTCCATACCATATCCTTCTTGCGAGTATATAGGCACTGGGACTCTGCTCGAAGAACTGATAGTCTTATCCACTTCCGCTTCATCACTCCTCCATGGTCTGAAATATCACCAGGGTTTACAAAATAAACATTCTAATCTTATAATGTTAATATTTATCATGTCTTTACAAATTACTTTTCAAATAAGCAGGTAATTATCAATGTTTCATTGGTTTTATATTATATGAAGGCCCATTCTTTATTATATGACAACAGATCAAGGCCGTCAAATGAGTTTCAGGGTAGGGCAAGTTCATGCCTAGTAGAACCACTTACCTTCCAGTCTAGCAAGCTAAAAGTCTATCTCCAATAGACAATACCTATCAACTGTATACTTTATTCATAAGTAATATAATAAAATTGTATTTTGTAAGTAAACATAGACAGGGAATTGAACCCTTGTCTCCAAAATGTCCGACAGGATACTCACCTCTATATTCATTTTGCTCAAATTGCACAGGATTTCAACCAAACTTGTATTTTGATTTTATTATGATTCATTATCTTTATTATGATTTACTATAGCATCAAAGAACAAGGTTTACCTTATAACACACATCTTTCTTCACACTGGAACATCTTATTGTTGTACAAATCTGCCAGCACATAGATGTACTAAGCTATTCCATACCATATCCTTCTTGCGAGTATATAGGCACTGGGACTCTCGAAGAACTGATAGGCTTATCCACTTCCGCTTCATCACTCCTCCATGGTCTGAAATATCACCAGGGTTTACAAAATAAACATTCTAATCTTATAATGTTAATATTTATCATGTCTTTACAAATTACTTTTCAAGTAAGCAGGTAATTACCAATGTTTCATTGGTTTTATATTATATGAAGGCCCATTCTTTATTATATGACAACAGATAAAGGCCGTCAAATGAGTTTCAGGGTAGGGCAAGTTCATGCCTAGTAGAACCACTTACCTTCCAGTCAAGCTAGCTAAAAGACAATCTCCAATAGACAATTGCTATCAACTGTTTGTTGAACTAGCTGAATTTTGTATCTCTTAAATAGATGATACTATGCATACAAAAAAATCCTTAAAATCATAATATTGTAAAATACCTAATTACTCCATCATGCCAGTTTCCAACCAATAATACACATGCAGCTATCCACATCATTACGTATCCGCCGCAATGTAGAACTAGAACACCAACATCTTCTTTCCAGGGGGGTTCGAAAAACACAAAAAAAAAACACAAAACATTAGAATAGGGGAAAAACAAACAGTTAAAGAACCTGACAAGTAGATCTGTAAAACAAAAATATAGGTATTAGAGCAAACAAATAGAGTCATTTAATTTATTATTTACATAATTAAACATATCAAACATAATCATAGTACACAAATTCTAAATACACAAGTCATAGCATTAAAATAGTAGGTTAAACATGAAGCAAGAGGTCTAAAGGAGATAGGAAGCATAAAACAAAAATAAAAAAAACATATGACTATTTTATTGGTGAAAAATACATATCAAATATAATACTCGAGTATGAGTATATAAAAAAACCGCGGGCGCATCACGTAGCCTGGCCAGAATCACATTTTATAACAACAACCATCATTAATAACTTCTACTCAACACATTTCTAAATACAGGGGGTACAGGGATAACGTACATAAAGATTTTTTTATAAATCGCGAGTATATCTAAAAAAGAAAAAAAAACGCGGGCGCATCACGTAGCCTGGCCAGATTCACATTTTATAACAAGCATTAACAATAACTTCAACTCAACACATAACTAAGTACTTAAATAACATATATAAAGATTTTTTATAAATCGTGAGTATATCAACAAAATCGCGGGCGCATCACGTAGCCTGGCCAGAATCACATTTTACAACAAGAACTTCTACTCAACACATTTCTAACTAAAGGGATAACATACATAAAAAAATCTTATAAATCGTGAGTATATAAAAAAAACGCGGGCGCATCACGTAGCCTGGCCAGAATCACATTTTATAACAACAACCATCAACAAAAACTTCAACTCTACACATTACTAACTACAGGTATAACATACATAAAGAATTTTTATAAATCGCGAGTATATAAAAAAAAAAACGCGGGCACATCACGTAGTCTGGCCAGAATCACATTTTAATGATTTTATAACAACAACCATCAACAATAACTTCAACTCAACACATAACCAACTACAGGGGGTACAGAGATAACTTACATAAAGGTTTTTTATAAATCGCGAGTATATCAACAAAACCGCGGGCGCATCACGTAGTCTGGCCAAATCACATTTTATAACAACAACCATCAACAATAACTTTAACTCAATACATCACTTACTACAGGGGTACAGGGATAACTTACATAAAGATTTTTTTATAAATCGCGAGTAAATCAACAAAACCGCGGGCGCATCACGTAGTCTGGCCAATTCACATTTTATTACAACAACCATCAACAATAACTTCAACTCAACACATCACTTACTATAGGGGGTACAGGGATAACTTACATAAATATATTTTATATGTCACAGGGTCATTTGTCATTATATTTACATGTATATACTTTATCATTATTATATCCCATATGATATATAGTGCATTTCTTATAAATATATTCTTCGTTGTCCATCCACTCTTCATCTCATACTCCCATAGCCTCATTATCATTCATCATATATCGTACACTAACTATAGTAACTGGTGACGGGCTTCATTTTTCCGCTCATGATTTACCGCCACGCATGCGCACGGCAGATTTGAATTACAGTTGTAGAGTGAAAACCTAACTCCTGTCTTTGTGTTGATTATTTATTTATTTTGCTGTCTCTGTGTGTTTTGCAGGTAATTTACTTATATAAGTGTATTGATATATATTCATTCTTCATTTTCTCATTCATCAGTTTATTGTTTACATCAGGAATTTATTATCATCGTTGGAATTGAAAGTGAAAGTAGACTCTTGACATTTAACAGATTGTGATTTACCAATAAGCTTTTGTTTTTCTAGTACACATTTTGTAACAGTACATCATGTAGTTATATATTTCATCTTCATATAGTCTTTGTACTGATTTAGGATGTAGTGAAACATTTCATTTATACTTTAGTTACTGTTTGTTTACATTTTTATCATACATGTACATTGTGTAATTGTTTACATTATTTTTTCCAGAACTGAGTGAATTCATTGATTTGTCAGCTGCCATTCACAGTAACAGACTCACAGTAAAGCATGTAGCATTTCACAGCAATTGGTATTGGTGAGATTAATATTAACATAAATAATATATTCCCTTGAGCCCTATATCTTTGTAAACTTTAACTGATATTTACTAGTATCTTTATATTCATACTGTATTCTGTCCATACACATCCAGCTATTTTTCATTTTGGTATTTTTGGCATACTTTTACTTTTTGGCTAAATAGTTTCGCATAGCGACAGCTGGTTTGTTAAAAAAAAGTGGCCTGTCAAAATTCATTCAATTTAACTGTAGGTTATAATATTCATTAATAGTATTTTTACAGCCCTGTGACAATATTGACAAATTGACTTTGACGGTTGACAGTATTCTTTTGTAATGGATATTTTCTATCCCGGTTAGTACTTTAGGTGTTGAACAGGAATGACTTATTTTATGCTTGTAGTACAGAAGATGGTCACAAGTTATTTCACCAACAGCTATGAATAATAAAATCAGTTGTAAAGAATATTTTTTAGTTTGAGCTAAATATTGTTCAAATAAATGAAATTGTAAGTTGGTTTTATTTATTATACAAGTTACTTAAACCAGTGATAGTTTATAACTAGTATATGTTATAAATTATTTAGCTTGAGAAGATATATACTTGAAAGCAGATCTTGTTGATATTGAGTCAGATAAGTGCTGCTAGCAAGACAGTTTGCGCGAAAATTTTGTGGAAGTTGTTCATGTTTTTGTTGATGGAAGTAATTTTATTTGAGCTGCTGGCGAAATACTGTAAGGAAAGGTATTGTGAAATGTGAAGTGTTTGTTATATTAAAGCAAATAGAAACTGAAGTTGGTCTTGTGTTTTATTTTGGTAAATGTTGATATAGTTTTGACCTTGAGGAGAAGTTGTGCTACAGTGTTTATCTAAAGGGTAAGGTATACTAGTGGTGTCAAAAGTCTGTCGCCTAATAGTAATGAGCTGAATTTGTTGTTGCACTTGTTTGTTATACAGGTACTTTTAAAAAGAGTTCTACCAGATAGTGGAAATTTCTTTTGAAATTTATTGAAAGTATTGTGTACTAGTAGGATCAAAAGAATTTGATTCTTGTTTGTTATTGCAATTGTTTTATATACAGTTACAATACTTTAACCTGAATAGAGTTCTACCTATATAGTAAAGTAACTACACCTAGTACTTTGTATTAAAAGTATATAACTTTTAAGAGGTATTTGTTTGAAATATCATTTTGTACATTGTATAGAAGTGATATTATTTGATTGAATTGTGTGATTTTTATTTTTTGCACAATTCTACCATAGTTGTCACCTTGTTTGTCAATTTTTGTCGTCATGGATTTGAATAATACTGCATCAGGCTATACTGACCGTGAACTTGAACATTATGCTGATATTATCCGTCGTTCCGGAAAGTTCCATCTTTATTATGTGGAATCTAGTACACCAGCCCCTCCTACTTTGCCCAGGGAAACCTCTCATACCCCTGATAGAGAATTTGCTGCTAGATATTGCACTGGTACCCCTTTACCAGGAACTGGTGCATGTGGTACCAGCCATCCCATTAGTCATTCTTTGTTTAATACAGGTTCCAGGAGAGAGTCTTCATGTACTCCTGCTGCTAGATATTCATTTCCTAAACCTTATGTGAATACAATAATCCACTTCCTCCACCCCCTGTACCTTCTCCACCCATACAGTATTTTTTTTCTCACTCTAATGGTTTACAGCAACCTGCTCAATTTTCTTCTAGGGTACCTAAGTTGCCTGAGTTTTCTGGTGAGGATCCTGGGCAGCGTTTTACTAACGTACTTACGCCTAAGATTTGCGTAAGTTATAACTTACGTCTGATTTTATATGTAAAAGCGTTTTACTAAAAATTTGCGTAAGTAGGAATTTCGTAAGTTTTTACGTTAAGTTACGCTTAAAATTTGTAGACTTAAAACTAACGTAAGTAAGACTGACATCATCTATGAATAATGGTAGAGCAGGAAAGCGAGAATTTTAGAGACGGGTGTGACTGGTAATATATTTTAATGGTGAAATCGGCACTGGAAAAGTAAAGTCTAAGTAAGGAAAGGATAATGTAGCTTTACGAACTTATTAAAAATAAATTTATTAAAAAGATATACGAATATGGAAGTCATCCTATCAACTTAAAGACGAAAGTCTTATCAGTTATTAATTAAGTGTTTTATATTATTTTACTTTCACGAGCTTTTGATGCTGATTAATTGAGAATTTTATAAATGACATACATATAATATTAACTGAAACTCAGTAAATTTCATTTGTTTTATAAATGAAGACGGAATAAAATATCTCAAAATGATGATGAACTTTGTATGTTTATTAAATTGTATGATTTGCAAATGTACATAGAATTATCTGTGGCACGAATTTTTTTGGCAAATATTCAGAAAACATTACTTCACAAAAAACTTCAAAGATCACTAAAATCGTTAATATCTTTTGTTTGCATGTGGCGTTTTTGTGTCATCTTTTTACGCACGTTTTTCGCTAGTTTTAGTGTAAAATCGTTAAAAATCAAGGGGTTTTCTTTACTTGATAGGTATAAACTAGATAAATAAAATAAAGATAAATAGAGAAAAATATTTTTAAAAATGTGGGTTACCAGCATAAGCTAAATATTTTTTAAAAATCCACATTTTCACTTACAGACATTACAGTTTTTTCAATTCTCAAAACAAAAGCCTTTTAAATATCTTCCGTGATGAATCATATAGGGTTTTCCTTTCTACTCTATAAATGCATTTATTTAAAATCGAGAGAAACCCCTGTGTGATGGATGACCTTTGGCGCAATATGCACTTAAAATAAGAATTGCCCAGCAACATTCCCGAGTATCTGTAGATGACTCTACGAAATACCAGTTTAGCCTTTACGGTTCATTAAATGTTACCAAAACGCCTTCTTTTTTACTTATTTTTAAACCTTCTTTGAAGAGTTACGCACTATTTCAACGTAAGTTTAAGAAAAAACTTACGAACGTTTTGTGAAACACACTTTCGATTTACGTAAGTTTAAACGTAAGCGTAAAGTTACGAAAATACTTACGAAAAACTTACGCAATGTTAGTAAAACGCTGCCCTGATGATTGTGCTTTTGATTTATGGAGGTATGAGATCAACTGTTTGATCAGGAATGGTGTGTATCCTGAACATATTTTGCTTGAATCCATCAGGAAGAGTCTGAAGGGTAAAGCCCATACAGTTCTTTTACATCTTGGAGAGGATGCTTCTGTTCAGGATATTTTGTCTGAATTGGAGGGTATTTATGGTAATGTATCCAGTGGTGAGAAGCTGAAGGAGAAGTTTTATTGTGCTCAGCAACTACCTGCTGAATCTATTGCAGATTATAGCCATTGATTGGAACAGCTGTTGTCCAAGTCTAACATTAGGCTTGAGCAGTCCACCAAGAATGAGATGTTATGTAATAGATTGTGGCCTGGGTTGTATGACCAACACTTCAGAAGTGTTTCTAGGTATAAGTTTGAAAGTATCCATGATTATGGAGTACTTAGGAAGGAGCTCAGACAGATGGAGCAGGACTAAGAGTTAAACAAGAAGAGTTCTTCTCTCACACTTCCAGTGAGTAAGGCTTAGTCCTCCCAGGTTATTCAATCCCCTGAGGGTAAGAATACTCCAGATGTCAAGGTTGAACCTGCTTCCCTGTTAATGACATCTGTTGAGAATAAGATTCTTCAACAGTTACAGGATTTAACCAACCAGATGAAGCAGCTGAATTCCAGGGTTGGCACTGTTGAGAAGGAACTTCAGGGTTTGAAGAAGTCCAGAAACTACCAGGGTGGATACCAAGATAGGAGCAGATGGAGTGATAAGAGTAAGGAGCAGGGTCCAGCCAAAGAAACATCTAAGGCTACTGACAAGTCTGTTGCAGATAAGGTTCCAGAGAATACTTTAAACCGGAGGTGACCTTCTCAACAGAGCCAACAGGAGGTCAGCCATTTTTAAAGGCCCCTATATTGCACCTTTGGTAGGTCATGCCAGTGAGGTTGATGTTCTCATTTGTGACACTTCATGTAAAGGTCTTCTTGATTCCGGAAGCATGGTTTCTTCTATTAGTGAATCTTTTTATTCATCTTTAGTTCCTAGACCAGAACTTCACAGCCTTACAGATTTTAGTTCGGATATTTCCAGTGCTAATGGTTCTTCTGTTCCTTACATTGGTTATATTATTGTTGATATTGGTATACCAAAGGTTGATTTTAACCCTGTTTCTGTGCCATTGTTAGTGGTTCAGGATACCAAGTATTCTTTTTCAGTTCCTTTAATTGTAGGTACCAATGTTTTAATTTTTCTTTAAACTTTGGCCCCTACCTGTCAGGTACCAGCTGAATGGAGTGATGTTTTCTCTGTTTTATCTTCTGTAAATTGCCTTCCCGTCAGAAGTCTTAGTGATATCAGTGTTCAGATCCCACCTTTTGAGACCAAGACTGTTATTGGCAAGGTTCGCAATGCATTATGTTTGTAATATGTCTGAAGCTGTTACTGAGAATATTGACAATAATGTATCTGTATCTGTTTGTCCAAACCTTGTTCATGTGAAACCTACAATTTCTTTTTGTAGGATACCTGTGAGAATGTGTTATATGTCTGCCCATCCTGTGGTCATTAAACCCAATTCTCTTCTTTGTCGTCTTCAAGATGTAGATGTCGTTTGAAGAATAGATCCTTTTGAAGGTTCTACTGCCAAGATGAACAATGCAGACAAGTCACTTGAGGATTTGGGTATTTCTTTTCCTACTGATATTCCTACAGTAGATGAACATGTTAAGGCCAATGAATTTTTCTCTAGTTGGAAACATATCTTTTCATCAGGCCCAACCGATCTTGGATGTACCAATATTGTAGAACATGGTATTGAACTTTCAGATCCTACCCCTTTCAAGGACCATTATCGGCGTATTCCACCGGGTATGTATGTTGAAGTCAGGGAACATCTGAAAGATATGTTAGCTGCTGGTGCCATTAGAGGATCTAATAGTCCCTTCTGTTAGTAAAACGCTGCCCTGATGATTGTGCTTTTGATTTATGGAGGTATGAGATCAACTGTTTGATCAGGAATGGTGTGTATCCTGAACATATTTTGCTTGAATCCATCAGGAAGAGTCTGAAGGGTAAAGCCCATACAGTTCTTTTACATCTTGGAGAGGATGCTTCTGTTAGGATATTTTGTCTGAATTGGAGGGTATTTATGGTAATGTATCCAGTGGTGAGAAGCTGAAGGAGAAGTTTTATTGTGCTCAGCAACTACCTGCTCAATCTATTGCAGATTATAGCCATTGATTGGAACAGCTGTTGTCCAAGTCTAACATTAGGTTTGAGCAGTCCACCAAGAATGAGATGTTATGTAATAGATTGTGGCCTGGGTTGTATGACCAACATCTCAGAAGTGTTTCTATGTATAAGTTTGAAAGTATCCATGATTATGGAGTACTTAGGAAGGAGCTCAGACAGATGGAGCAGGACTAAGAGTTAAACGAGAAGAGTTCTTCTCTCACACTTCCAGTGAGTAAGGCTAAGTCCTCCCAGGTTATTCAATCCCCTGAGGGTAAGAATACTCCAGATGTCAAGGTTGAACCTGCTTCCCTGTTAATGACATCTGTTGAGAATAAGATTCTTCAACAGTTACAGGATTTAACCAACCAGATGAAGCAGCTGAATTCCAGGGTTGGCACTGTTGAGAAGGAACTTCAGGGTTTGAAGAAGTCCAGAAACTACCAGGGTGGATACCAAGATAGGAGCAGATGGAGTGATAAGAGTAAGGAGCAGGGTCCAGCCAAAGAAACATCTAAGGCTACTGACAAGTCTGTTGCAGATAAGGTTCCAGAGAATACTTTAAACCGGAAGTGACCTTCTCAACAGGGCCAACAGGAGGTCAGCCATTTTTAAAGGCCCATATATTGCACCTTTGGTAGGTCATGCCAGTGAGGTTGATGTTCTCATTTGTGACACTTCATGTAAAGGTCTTCTTGATTCCGGAAGCATGGTTTCTTCTATTAGTGAATCTTTTTATTCATCTTTAGTTCCTAGACCAGAACTTCACAGCCTTACAGATTTTAGTTCGGATATTTCCAGTGCTAATGGTTCTTCTGTTCCTTACATTGGTTATATTATTGTTGATATTGGTATACCAAAGGTTGATTTTACCCCTGTTTCTGTGCCATTGTTAGTGGTTCAGGATACCAAGTATTCTTTTTCAGTTCCTTTAATTGTAGGTACCAATGTTTTAAATTTTCTTAAAACTTTGGCCCCTACCTGTCAGGTACCAGCTGAATGGAGTGATGTTTTCTCTGTTTTATCTTCTGTAAATTGCCTTCCCGTCAGAAGTCTTAGTGATATCAGTGTTCAGATCCCACCTTTTGAGACCATGACTGTTATTGGCAAGGTTCGCAATGCATTATGTTTGTAATATGTCTGAAGCTGTTACTGAGAATATTGACAATAATGTATCTGTATCTGTTTGTGCAAACCTTGTTCATGTGAAACCTACAATTTCTTTTTGTAGGATACCTGTGAGAATGTGTTATATGTCTGCCCATCCTGTGGTCATTAAACCCAATTCTCTTCTTTGTCGTCTTCAAGATGTAGATCCTTTTGAAGGTTCTACTGCCAAGATGAACAATGCAGACAAGTCACTTGAGGATTTGGGTATTTCTTTTCCTACTGATATTCCTACAGTAGATGAACATGTTAAGGCCAATGAATTTTTCTCTAGTTGGAAACATATCTTTTCATCAGGCCCAACCGATCTTGGATGTACCAATATTGTAGAACATGGTATTGAACTTTCAGATCCTACCCCTTTCAAGGACCATTATCGGCGTATTCCACCGGGTATGTATGTTGAAGTCAGGGAACATCTGAAAGATATGTTAGCTGCTGGTGCCATTAGAGGATCTAATAGTCCCTTCTCTTCGAATGTAGTCCTTGTACGTAAGAAGGATGGGTCTTTGAGATTCTGTATTGACTACCGTCGGCTTAACAGTGGAACCATCAAGGATGCATATGCCTTGCCCAGGATAGACGAGACCATTGATAGCTTAGTTGGTCTAAGCTTGACCTTCGATCAGGTTACTTGCAAGTTGCCATGAAGGAGGCCGACAAGTATAAGACAGCCTTTTCGGTTGGACCACTCGGTTTTTACGAGTGTAACCGTATGGGTTTTGGGCTAACCAATGCCCCTGCTACTTTCCAGCGTCTGATGGAACGTGCTATGGATGATATTAACCTTACTGAATGTCTCATCTATTTAGATGACATTATCATCTTTTCTAAATCCACAGAAGAGCATTTCCAGCGTCTTAATTCTGTTTTTCAGCGTTTGGAAAAAGCTGGTCTCAAGCTTAAAGGTTCTAAATGTGATTTCTTTCGAACCAGTGTGAAGCATTTAGGCCATATTGTCAGTGAACATGGTGTCGAAACCGATCCCGACAAGATTGCTGTTTTAAAGAATTGGCCTGTCCCAAAATCTATCAAGGAGTTAATGAGCTTTATTGGTTTTGCTGGTTACTACAGGCAGTACATCAAAGGATTTTCCCAGATAACCAAACCACTGAACGATTTGCTGATTGGTCATCCTACCAACAAAGCCAGCAAATCCAAGAATAAAGCTACACCTTGGAAATGGGGTCCAGATCAACAATCTGCCTTTGACTTACTACTTAAGTGTCTTAGTACCCCACCCATCTTGGCATATGCTGATTTCAGCAAACCATTTCTTTTGAATATCGATGCCAGTAGAGTTGGTCTTGGTGCCGTTTTATACCAGGTGCATGATGGTAAAGAGAGGGCTGTTGCTTTTGCAAGTCGTGGGTTAAAACCGAATGAACGGAATTATTCCGCTCATAAATTAGAGTTTCTTGCTCTAAAGTGGCCTATGAGTGATAAGTTCAAAGATTATCTGTATGGTAACTCTTTCCAAGTCCGTACTTATAATAATCCTTTGACTTATGTTCTATCCACTGCGAAACTTGATGCAGCGTCTCACCGTTGGTTAGCTTCTTTAGCTAATTTTGATTTTACTATCAGTTATCGCAGTGGTAAGTCGAACGTTGATGCAGACGCACTTTCACGATTACCTACATCTTCTTGTCCTGGAACTGTTATATTTTCAGATGTAGTAAAGGCACTTTGCCTTGGTACTTTAGTTGATCCCCAGGAATTCCCTATCTTTGAGTGTAATTCTTTTTCTCAGTCTGTGTTAGACCATGCCGATGCAGATGGTGATGAACCGTTAGACACCAATTTTAGTGATATTGATTGGGCTGAAGAACAAGGAAAAGATGTAGCCATAGCACGCATCCGACATTTAGTCCAGGCAGGTCGAAAACCAACTAGACGTCTTTGTTCTTTAGAAGACTCTTTTGTAAGATCATATTTTAGGGAAAGGTCATCTCTTTTTATCAAAGACCATATTCTTTTTCGTAAAGGAACTGTTTCTGGCCATTTTGTTAATCAACTTGTTCTTCCAGAAGTTTTCTGTGATATTGTTTACAGGCCTTCATGATGATGCCGGACATCAGGGTCGAGAGAGGACTTGTAGTCTGTTAAAATCGAGGTTTTACTGGCTTGGTTTAGAACAGTTTGTTGAACATCGTGTCAAAAACTGCCCCCGCTGTATTTGTCGGAAAACACCATGCAAAGTTTCTGCTGGTTTAGTTCCCATTGAATCTTCTTATCCCCCTGAATTAGTCTGTATGGACTTTCTATCTTTAGAAATGTCTGCAGGCGGTTATGAAAATATACTTGTGATTACTGATCACTTTACCCACTTTGCACAGGCCATACCTACTAAAAACCAAACGGCCCGTACAACAGCCAAAGTCCTTTTTGAGTCCTTTATATGTCACTATGGCTTTCCAGCCCGTTTACATAGTGACCAGGGTCGAAATTTCGAAAGTGCGGTGATAAGCGAGCTGTGCAAGATTGCCAATATTGACAAGTCTCGCACAACTCCTTATCACCCACAAGGAAATGGAATGGCCGAAAGGTTTTATCAGACCCTTTTAAATATGTTGGGGACCCTGGAAACTAAGCAAAAGCAGAATTGGAAGGCTCATATACCCACCTTAGTCCATGCTTACAATTCTACGAGGCATGAGACCACTGGGCTCACCCCTCATTTTTTGATGTTTGGGAGGCATCCTAGGTTATCTGTTGATGCTTTTCTTGATTCAACATCAGCCAAGAAAAGTCCTTCGGAGTACATTTCTTCTTTAAAGAAACGTCTCCATTTGCTTATAAGGTTGCCAACCGTTAGTCCAGGCGTCAAAGTAAACGACATAAGCGTCGTTATGATTTTAGGGTTAGGGACGCTAAAGTTCAGCGCGGGGATAGAGTTTTGATTAGAAACGTAGGCCTGAAAAGGAAGAACAAGTTGGCTGATAGGTGGGATAAGGAGGTTTATATTGTGACATCCCAACCTAATCCTTCTATAGAAGAGAGCATGGTCGGGGTGGCATAAAAGCCCTTCACAGAAATCTTTTGTTGCCTTTTATGGGTTTTTCTGTACGGAAAGCTCAGTTTAACCCCTCTCATGAGAATGATGGACCTGAGCTTCTTGTACAGACCGAGCCCATAACTGATTCTTCTTCTAACATTTCAGATAATACACCAGAAAGTACAGATGTTCCCAAATATGTCATTCCTCAAAGAAGAACATCTACGTTTAATCCCAAAGCTGAAGAATTCGTTCCCAAAAGATCTTCCCGTACAAGACTGAAGCCTGCCTGGTTACGTGACAAAGACTGGTTGACTTGATATTGATGATTTTACATGTTTTCATTGTTTCGTTATCTTTTATCTACATGATTTGTGGTTTTACTAAAATCTTCAAAAAAATTCCAGTGTTATATTTGCTAGTATATCTAGCATCAATTTTGCATAATTATCTTGCATTTTTTGTGATAATTGTTGCATTATGAATAAATAAAATTTGAACATGCCGTATTATTTGAAACTTGTCTGATACAGCGTAGATAGAACTGCAGTCTATCTTAAATACTTTATGAAACATTCCATTGGAATGTATGAAATCATCTTTATTATTAACGTTTCTTTTTGATAGAACGTTAATGTAAACTAAATATTCATTATAACCTAAACAACATAGCTGTTGGTGGAATATTTTGTGACTGCTTTGTAAAAAGTAGTTGTATATAGACTTCTGACCCTAGGTATGTAGTTGTATTTTTTTAGATGACTGTAAGATATGGAATTGTCGGGACGACATTTGACTGAGCGGGGAAGGATGTCACAGGGTCATTTGTCATTATATATACATGTATATACTTTATCATTATTATATCCCATATGATATATCCTTTCGACGGACCTAGCGGAATGAAACGTATGGAAAATTCGATCACTCAAAAACCACTGGCTATACACATAGGACGACCATAACGTAATTAAACGGTATGAAAAATAGCCTTCCTGAAAGCCATGCCCATTGAGCGTAGGAAGGCCACCGTTTTTTGTTTGATGTCTAAATGATTTGCTCACTTTGACATGTACTTACATTCATTTCACTACGAATTTTGCAAAACAGATCTTCAGAAACATTTGCTTAATGTCCATTTTAATGAGATATTATGATAAAGGGTTAACAAATTGCTAAAATGTTTATATAATCACATAATAAAATCAATTATCAATAACAATTTTAATTAATTACAAAAAACACATTAATTTAAGATACCAACTATGTGACTTTCCTGTATCAATTAAATATGTTTTCAAGTTTTCTGTATAAGTCAAATTCTGAAGCAATTAGTTGCAAAGAACAAAACTTCAATTTGTCCAGCTATATTCATAAAATAGATAAATACAGAATCCCTAAAGAAAGCCCAACACGACAAAATTGAAAATGTTGCAGGCTCGGTTTGATTGAGCCTGTTCATGGACGGTACTGGAAAGTGCAAGTTACCGTCCACGCCCCCTAGCACCGGCTTAAGCAGAATTCAACATTTAAACATGAAATGGTAAAATTTTGAATTTAGAAACATCCGCAGATTATTGATTTCAAATTATTACGTATTGAAACTCTGTGGATCTGTTACTCAATATCATTCACTACGGTTACTTACACTACGGCTTACATTGCGTGGACAAATGATCAAAATGCCACTATGGTTTCAACATACGTTTTTTACATTTTCATACACTATGGATTACGTTACATATATTTACCGAAATATAAACAAACAGGTAAAAAATGCAGTAGCATTACGTTGAAACAACGGTTAAGTACGTTGTGTTTGCCCACACAAAAACAAAATTCCATTACCTAGCGAAACAGCGAAAGCGTAGAAAGCTAAAATAAAACTAGGAAATGATACGCTATGGTTGTCTTACAATATGTTCACATGAAGGCAACATATTTATTTTTTTTTACGTTTTGAAACGCACTGAATGTTTGTAACAAACAACTACAACAATAGATTGAGTTGTATCGAACGAAGAACAAATATAAAAATACATTGCATATGTCACGCATCCTACATAATGTTATAATTTAGATAACAGCAGAGTGTTTGCATAAAGACCTGTTCAATATTGCCATTTACAAACTTTCCTTCTTGAATACAATTCACTTATATATAATATACACATTATGTTTTGAAACAACATAAAACAAAATGTTTTACAGTACTTCAAACACAGTATGGATTTATAAATTTGGGTTGTAATTTCTTGTGCAAGTTGACATTGGATTGTGAACATCCAAACACTGTTTAACTTTTTCGACCTCTTTCTGTCTGAACTTTCATCTTGCTGCAATATCGACACTTTTTAGGCAACCTGACTGGTGATTTAAGATTGAAGTAAACGACAGGGATACTGGGTCCAATTGACTTGCCTGGCGTATGCGATCAGAAAATCCACCAATCAGCTGTTCGGCAACCTATTTAAACATGTTAAGCACATAACGTAAGCATAGAATCTTTTAATTTTTTCCTTAAACAACTTGGTTTGAAAAGTATTTATATATAACTATATTTTCAAAATGAATGTTTGTCTAAAAACGAAACCAGTCATTTATCACAATCATGCTATAATGCGTTCCAGAATAAAAAAGGAAATTCCAGATGTCCTTTTTCCGGGGGTCGACCTCAATGCGCTTTTTCAGCAACAATTTTACATGCACAGATAGTGACAGTACAGTGCTGACTTAGGGGAATAATTCCCCTAACTTTTTAATCTCAGACGAAGCGCATTGTACCTGTTCGTTCTGTGGATATATGATACCACTATCATTTTAAATGGGTTTATTTTCTAAGGATAATGTTGGAAATGGTTGTTCGGAAATATTTCATGAAAACACACATCTTACTTTCAAATTGGTTAATATAACAGTAATTTACGCAGATTACAAAAACCTTTTAATTGTAGACGGTCAATATTTTTTTAGATATGAAATAGAAGGCCTGGGTTAAAAAAAAACACAAATGTCTGATCATTTATAGATTCATGTTTTTATACTTGTTTGAGAATATAGAGTAGAGAGAAAAGAATACATCCGATATTAATTTGTATACAATAAAAGTATAATAACGGGCTATATAACATATCACATTTATCTGTACATTATTCATCTTACTGTTAAGAAAATAAATATATTTATCAAATAACTTACCGTACTTATTCAAGTAAAATATAAAACTTTTAAAAAATCGATAAGCATATGTTGTACTTAATTCTTATGTATAAATGTAGTGTTAAATATATGTTTTAATCATAATGCATTTTCGAAAAAAATATTAAGAAGGATTGATGAAATGAAATGCTCATTTTCATTTTCCATATTTTTCTATGTATAAGTTTACTTTTACTACATGTAACATATTTTCCGTACTTATCCCTGGTGTCGTAACTACTTTCGTCAATATACATATTAAAATAAACAAAAAAATAAATAATCATTTTTAAACAGAGAAAACTTTAATAAACAGGCAATTCAATATTTTTCCTAAAATTGATTATTATCAAATTAGTTCATTTAACATGTGTCTACAACAACTGGTGAAATATTTATTTCTATATCACTGGATGAAATAAAACACGCAATTACAGATAAAACTTCATATCCTCTTTTCATTATATTCTTGAATATTCTTAATATAAATTCAGAAATATTGAAAAAAATATTTTATTACATAAATATGAGTGGTTCCGTTTAATTTATTTTTCACTGCAGTGAAATTATTTTCATATTGTCATTGTTGTCTTGTCGGATTATATTCTTCTAAGTCAGCCAAATCACATAATCATAATGTCGTCAAATTTTAATGCGGAACAAAAGAAAAATGTATACAATAAACAGAAAATTCAAGTTCTTTTTTTCTATAAAATTTAATACAGGATTAATTTTCACATTGTGGCATGAAAGTTCTGATATTTCACTTGTCTCGAAATATTTATTTTCATACTAGTTTCAATAGATGAAAGCAAATCTGTATTTATTGAAAACAACTCAAACATCATCTATTAAATCATGTATTATCTTCTTTTAAGCGTTTTGAAACAAAAAAAAAATGAAAATTCGGTCCTCTCTTTTTTTTTTATTTTTAATTCGTACATGGTACCACACATGTGTAATCTATTGTTCAAGATATATTTGTTAATTGATAAAAATAAAACAACAAAAATAAATAAATAAATAAGCAAAGCATAATGAAATATGTCAGACAATCAATAAAATTATCGTTCAAATTCTTAAATCCAGGTACTGTGTGATATCTTGTTGATTTCGTCTATCACGTCTGTTGTTTTGTGTTGTTTGTTTCACATATCTGAAAACAAATATTGAAACAACATTAAATTGTTTTATGATACAACTTAGTTTTACGGTGGTCATCATTTATCTTATTGATCACAAGCATTAAAATGAAATAAAAGAATACAGTTTGGAATTATAAAAGCCCTTTTTTCAATATTGTTAAATCAGATTCTGTATGAATGTTCATGAAAAGCGTAAAATGTAAATGTAAATAAGATAACTAGAAGAAAATAACTCTAATAATTGTCATAGCTCATTTATTTCATTCATATAATAATTATAATGCATATCTTCTGTATATTTTAATCAGACTCATCAATTTTTAAAGTCCTCAAGCCGCACGATTTAAAGTTGGTATCAATTTATGTTACATTGCAATTAGTTCTCCTTTCAACCATAGGTACATTTCAATATTTTTGTGCTATATTTTAAAAGCAAGCTAGATTGATGTCACAAACACAGCATGAAATATATGTTTGTCTGTTTAACCGAATCTTCACACAGCTTTGCAAATATTATCTTCAGTTGAAGCATCTTGTGAGTAATCTTAGGGTGTCTTGTAGAGTAGGTAGCTGTTGATAAATGCCATGTCTATCCCAAACTAGGCGAAATAGGTCCACAAGCATGCACTGCATCTTTGCAAAGAGTAACTACATCTCAAATGGTTATGTCTGTCAACACCTGAAATTTACGATTGCTTTCGGACATGGCAATTCCGACCTTTCCCATTTTCCCTCCTCGTTTTTCTGCCTACTTGTGATGGTGTCTGAAAGAATATTAGCGATTGGGTCGTAGTATGTATTTCGGTTAAAGACCGCTCTAGGGGCGTGAGGGATGTTGCATTTACTCATTATCCCTCATGTACAGACTCAATCAAACCGAGTCTGCAATTTTCATGTAATTTTGTTGTGATTAATGATTCCGAGGGATCACTTTGTTTTTTATGATCACTATGTTTTTCAATGATCTCGATTAGAAGTTTCAATGGCATTTCATCAGATGTGGTAAACTCACTAGCACTGGCTTGAGCGGTACTCAATTCTCAACACTCAATAGTGCTGGCATCAATGATCCCGAAGGACCAGAAAAATATAACAACACTGAAGTGAAATACAGCTGCCACACAGCACTTGACACCTGCTGTTGTGAAGTATAAAAATCTGGAAACAAAGTGATCCCTCTGACGCATAATCACAACAAAATTACGTGAAAATTGCAGACTCGGTTTGATTGAGTCTGTACATGAGGGATAATGAATAAATGCAACATCCCTCACGCCACTAGCACCGGCTTGAGCGGTACTCAATTCTCAACACTCAATAGTGCTGGCGTCAATTATATCGATTAGGAGTCTCAATGGCATTTCATCAGATGTTGTAAACTCATCTTCAGATTTTGATCTTTTATTATCTTGCTGTCTGCGTTTTGTAATTTTTTTTATCTATAAGGTCCTGCAAGGTCATTTCATCTAACATGGAACAACTGTCCGTCTCATTTACAAGTAAGGAATTTTCAGGGAATCCCTCGTTTTGATACGTTTTCCAAACGTCATCATGTGAAAATCTTCCATGTTTTTTTATCTAAATTTTGTGCCTTTAGTTTATCATGTTGACCACGCGAATCTGAAGTTGCGGTTTTCCCCTCCATCTCTGTCTCTGTTGCTACATCTGATTTTTTATTATGTTAGCCACGAGAGTCTGAAGTTGCCTTGTTAGTCTCTGTCTCTGTTGCTACATCTGTTTCTTTGTCATGTAAGAATTTGAATGACTGTTTTAAAATGGAAATAGAAAGAACAGCAAATTCTAAATGCATGTCGTTTTACTATTTTAATAATTTCATCAAAAAATAAATATTTTGTATATTTACTATTTTTAATTTCAGAAATGCATTAAATATATACACATGTGTTGTAAATTTTTTATATATTTTTATAATTACTTATAAATTGTGTCGCATAACTATTTTGAAGTTCAGTAAACTCTTTCCTGTTTTAAACGTCGTTTCAATCATTACTAAAAAGATAATGTAATATGGTTAGCAAATTGCTTGCTACCGGTCATGCTTTTAACGAAAAGTGATATTATTAGGCACTGGTTTGCTAATATATTCCCAGCAGCAGAAATAAGAAAATAACTTTTACAGTTAAAAAAATAAAGGATAAATAAAATTTAAACGAGTACAATTTTAGTCACAGTAAAAATGATCAACAAAATATAATAATATTAAGCAAATACCTACATGTTTGATATCAATGCCGTTAAAAATGAACGAGCACTATTTATGAAAAACATTCCTCTTTGAAGCAATTTGGTTGTCTGCAGTTTGAAAATGGTGCTAATTAGCAATTACCTCTGTTAACGGTCAATGTTTGAGATGAAATGTGTTGCGTTTCATGGTATTCGTATTGTAATTACGCGCTGTCATACAAATCTTTTGAATAAAAATCTAAAAATATGAATTTGTTTTCTTTAGTGTTACATGTCATTGATTAAAGTCATTACAATATTTTACGTAAATATAACGTAATACACGGGAAAAAAGAAATATATTTAAAGACTCATGTTTATCTTCGAATACCAGCCATAACGGAAATAAACGTATTTCTTTTTGTAGCAGTACAGCCATTAAGTAGCGTTTTGTTGAAATTTGTTTGTGGTAATTTATTGTTAAGATTTAGATTAGAAAGTCCACAGCGTATGCATTACGGACTTTTCGTATTCTTCAAGTAAAATTCTGAAAATTATGTATAGAAAAGCCATTACAGTACTTTTCGTAAAAATAACGAATTAAACGGGGAAAAAATGAAACAGATTGTAAAATCCATACTTGTCTTCCAGAGTCAGCCAAAACGATAAAAACGTATTTTTGTTTGTTAGCAGTACAACCATTACGGTACATTTTGTTGAAATTCGTTTTGTAGTAAAAACGCCATTACGTAATTAATTGCTGTTAAGATGTAGATTATAAAATCCACAGTGTATGAAAAACGTTTTTTTTCCGTACCGTTACGTTACATTTAGACGATTTACGCAGATTTACGCTATGGCTATATGGATATCTAAATATCCTACCACTTTATTATGCTATTGACGTATTCCGTGGGAATCAAAATTTCGAGACGCTTTTCTACAATGTGGGTGGTCTACGGGTATAGGGTGTTGCCGCCGAAAGGATATAGTGCATTTCTTATAAATATATTCTTCGTTGTCCATCCACTCTTCATCTCATACTACCATAGCCTCATTATCATTCATCATATATCGTACACTAACTATAGTAACTGGTGACGGGCCTCATTTTTCCGCTCATGATTTACCGCCACGCATGCGCACGGCAGATTTGAATTACAGTTGTAGAGTGAAAACCTAACTCCTGTCTTTGTGTTGATTATTTAATTATTTTGCTGTCTCTGTGTGTTATTGCAGGTAATTTACTTATATAAGTGTATTGATATATATTCATTCTTCATTTTCTCATTCATCGTTTGTTTCATGATTTTGACGGTTTTGTATGTTTATGGAATGCACGGCAGATTTGAATTACAGATGTAGAGTGAAAACCTAACTCCTGTCTTTGTGTTGATTATTTATTTATTTTGCTGTCTCTGTGTGTTTTTGCAGTCTCAATCACAAGAGAGAACTTTATAAAACCCTTCGACCAATATAGAAGGTAACATATAAATCGCGAGTATATCAACAAAACCGCGGGCGCATCACGTAGTCTGGCCAAATCACATTTTATAAGAACCATCAACAATAACTTCAACTCAACTCATAACTAACTACAGGGATAACATACATATTTAAAGATATTTTATAAAGCGCGAGTACATAAAAATAGCATAATCAAAAACAATATAAACGATCAAATACAAAAGTTGTAAAAATATCATCACACTTACTCTATTCACAAAGAACGTCTTCTTGGCGCGAGTTTCCCACCAAAACTGACCTGTTAGCTCAAATGATCACGTTGTCTGTAATCTGTGAAGCGGGAATTTTCGGCATATTCCGCCGTTCTTCTCAACTCTGACCTTTTCATTATTGATATATTGTTGGACAATATTGGCCCGAGACATTTGAATATTCAATGACCTTTTATCGGCAATCATCGGAATCCGGCATAACGGTATCGATTCAAATATGATCGAGAATGGGAAATCTTAATTTATAAGTACACAGGGGTGGCAGGATAAAGCCATATACGAAAACGCACCAACAGGAAAAACATTTGAAAGATAATATATGGCCTGTTAGAGTAGTGGTTAAGGTCCTTGTTTCGCATGCGGAAGGTCGTAAGCTCAAATCCCACAACGGGTGAAACTTTTATTAGGCCTTTGAATTAAATTATTCTATTTTTGTTTTACTTTTTAATTTATTTATTTTTTTATATTTTTTTAATTTATTAATAATCATTATTTTATATATTTTTCCATGTATTTCATTTACGAGAATGATATAGCTTATAATGTATGGTGGCTGATTTGGAACACTTTGCGCGTTGCGTTGTCGATAGCGACAACACAACCTATATCGTTATCGCCTTTTCGTCGCACTGACGTCTTGTCGCTTGGCTTATAAGCCAATCCTTTGATTTGAGCGACATCGCGACAACACGCCACACGACAACGCGACGTTTGGCGTGCTTCGCTAGCTACAAGACGGCGCACAAAAACGTTCCAAATCAGCCACCATAGAAATCAACTTTATTTCTCAACGGGAATGATTTGGAGTGCGGGTAACTGATGCCTGCACTCCAGTTAACTTACTGTGCATGTATATGTATACGATTTAACTGTGACACTTTTTCAAACTGGCAGATGGCGCAAGTCTTTTGTAGAACATGGTCAAAGGAAATGCACTTTATGTAATCAAAATGATATTGCCGATGAATTCCACTATATGTTAAAATGCCCTTTCTTCTGTTTTAGTAGGAGAAGCCTAATTCCAAGTAAATATTTCAATCGACCGAACACACTAAAATTCAAAGAACTGATGCAGTCAATGTGGCGCCGTTAAATGTCGCAACGCCGCTAAATGTCGCACTTGCCGCTAAATGTCGCACCATTGCCGCTAAATGTCGCAACCGCCGCTAAATATCGCAAAATCATTTGCCGTTAAATGTCGCAATGTTAACGTTAAATGTCGCACGAATTTCCCTTACCGTTAAATGTCGCAACACTACCGTTAAATGTCGCAAGATTGAACTCAAGTTTTATTGTTGTATCAAATTAATTTAAGACGAATTTTGTCTGTTTGAAAGCGAGTGAATTTATTATATATGGAACTGCGTTTCAATTTTTGCGACGATAATACTCATCTTGTTAATAATGTATATTGTTTTGCGTTGGATTTTAGCTGAACTTATGCAAGTAAATATTGATAATTATACAATTGTATACTTTTTGTATGAAACTGCAAAATTGGCATTGTTCTGTATAGTTTTGTATAATCATATCTGTAAAATTGAAAGAAGAGACAGCCTAACGGTCTGGCTGCCTGAGGTGGCAGTTTGATGGCCTTGTGGACTGAGAGGCAAATTGTCTCGCAGTCGGAAGAGGAAGCCTAAATAGCTGACGACCTGGGCCTTAGGAGTTTGCCTAACGCCCTGGAAGCCTTACGTTGGCAGCCTAGTATCATGAGGAGGCCGCCTAACATCTTAACAGCCTATCGATGTCAGCTTTGCAACCTGAAGTTGGCAATCTAACAGCCAAAAGTCGGCAGCCTATTAGCTTAAAGTTAGTGACTTATATTATAAATATGGAAACAATTTAAAATACAGTAAAATCACTATGAAAGGTCTTTCAAAAGCACATACATATGCATGATTATGGAAAAAAACGCCTTTACCTTAAGGGCACTGAACTTTAATAGTTTAAAGCTGGCATTCTAGGAGCATGATAGCCTAAAATTGGTGTCATGTTATAAAAAATGGAACGATCAAAATAATAAAATGGCATGTTGGATTTTTCCTAAAATCTACTCGTACAAATGGCTTCATAATTTACACATTTATTAATCAATACAATATACTTGATCCTGGCAAGTTACATAATTATTGCATAAATTTTTATCAAATTATTGCCATTTTCAGCAGTTTGATAATGAATATCGTGAACCTAAACCGGCAAGATGGATTTTTTTAAGTACTGTCTATACTTATGGCTTCATAATTTCCACACTTACTTATTTAGAGAAAGTTCATGATATTGCCAAGTTATATAACTCTGACATTCATTTTCCCAAGTTATATTCCTTTTTTTCACTTTGAAAATAGGACCTTGTATGGTTAACCTAATACCTTTAATGGCCGTGTATTTTTTGTGGAGTAAGGGGTCTCTAGTGTCAAGGTCACTGGTGTGAAAATTTTTATAACATTTTCGCTCATTAAGCCTTTATTGTTAAGTTGTATCATAGTTTGGGGACCTTGCTGTTGAAAATGTGTCAGAGTTAAATCGTATACATATACATGCACAGTGCGTTAACTGGAGTGCAGGTATTAGTTACCCGTACTCCAGAGCATGCCCATTGATTGGTTCATTTTGTCCGGGGTTTACATATTGTGACGACAGAGAAAGGGATAGCGATGGAAATATCATATTCAGATGCTCTTTCATTGGTTACTTTTTTGTAAGGTTTCATTTTGTGGTATCAGGGAACGTGATTTTATTTTGACTATGATACGAAAGAGAAAGAACATCAAAACACTCGACAATCTGCTTTATACTCGGGGGCTACGCCCCCTCGTACAATCAGATAGCCTCGTGTTTCGATGCTCTTTCTATTACCTAATGTATTTCATGTTTAATACAAACATGCCAAGGGAGGTCCTTTTCCTTTGGGTTTAGTTAGGGGTCCTGTGGGTCAAGGCCAAAGTCACCAATGCCAAAAAAAAGATTTTCACATTTTTACAGGTGCATTAACATTATTCTTTTGAGAGATGACTTTTATATTTGTAGGAACATAAAATTGAAGTCTTCTCTTTTGGATGGAGTAAGGGTTTAGTTGGGTCAATGTCGCCAGTTATAAAAATAGATTTCTACACTTTTACAGCCTTTATTTATTGACAAATGTATTTCATATTTGGAAGGTAGATAACTTGCATGGTATTCTTCCTTTTGAGGTAGGGATCAATGGGGCATGGTCACAAAAGTTAAAATAGATTTTAATTTGCAGAGTGAAGTTCACACAAACAGTTTACGCTTTTATCAAATTTGCTTCTCGTATGCGTGTTTTTATTTCCATTTTAACGCTAGAAAGGCAGTGGTTATTCATATTATTGTTGCAATAAATTAAAAAGATGTTTTCTTTACACATCTGTCTTATGTTTTTGTTTTGAAAAATAAAGTTCTTAAAATTATCTTAAAATAGATACTCTATTGTGCGTATTTTTTGTATTTATGGTAATTTGAACTTCACTATAACGTACTCGACATGCGCATTCGGACATGATAAGAAAAAAAGTTCAAATCAAACTCGTGAATAAAAATACGCGCATAAAAGTGGTTACAGATATCTAACTAATATCTTCGTTACATATGTATTATTCATGTCTTGTGTTTTTCGAAAGAAGTCAGATTTAATTCATTGAAATATTTAAAATGAAGCTTACAGATTAAGATTTTCATTACAGCAAAGGAATGATATAAAAAGCCTAAATTCTCTGGCCAATACGGCTAGCTGTCTAGCCAAATAGCAAGGCCAATATGAGCTTAACCCATTATTTGTATTCTTATTATATGGTATTTACTGAGAATCTTTCATAGGATAAAGCGACTTGGCGAGTAAAATATCACTTGCCACAATCAAGGGGCAGGACGTGAAGTGGTTGCACACTTGGTTCAAGCGAGCGAATTGGTTGCAAACTTGACAAAATGGCGAACACGGCGTGATTTTAAACGGGTGAACGAATTTTTGCCAGGCAAGTGGGGTTCTTTGTTATTTTGAAGTTCATTAGTATGTCTATTCCTTAATGCAATATATATGCCACACAAAAGTTTGCAACCAAAAATGCTTGAAGTATAAGTCTGCAACCAAAATGTACTTGAACAAGATATTTTTGTGTATTGAACGTTATCTTCGGACTTGCGAACTAAACCATTTGTACAGCATTGACAGAAACATATTTTGTTATTGTTAAATGCAGTTCAAAAGTTACAAATTCGAATAAATTAGGAGAAAACCCGACCAGAACAGCCACATGTCAAATTTCAAAATATCTACATGATCAGTTTATATCTTCAATAAATTCGTCAAAACAGAATCTAGGATGCTGAAACCTTTAACCGAGTGTGGCATATATATTGCATTAAGGAATAGACATACTAATGAAAAACTCAAAAAATCACGCCGTGTTCGCCATTTTGTCAAGTTTGCAACCAATTCGCTCGCTTGAACCAAGTGTGCAACCACTTCACGTCCTCCCCCTTGACAATGTCAAAGCGTAAAAAGTGTTTGACAAATCGTAAAATGTACTAAATCTTGTGAACTCATTCTAACTTTGACATCTGCTTACTGTGTGTGTGTATTTGCGTTTATTTATACTCGCCACCGGTTGCCCATATGGGCGAGTCCTCCAGAAGTGTATTAGTCATATAGTGCAATTACAGGTACAGAAAGATGCCCCATTTCCAGAAGCTTCCTCTGGTTCTTTAACGTGCCAAGTTGTTAAAGCATCCATACATGGAACCTCGATTAAAAGTGTTATCCGAAAGACTGATTAGTAATTTTTGTTGGCCAGTCCGGGAATCGAACCCACAAGGTCGAAATTACAAGTCTCGCGCTCTAACCGATTGAGATATGCGGGCTGGCTGCAAACAAAAATTCCGGTGCAGATTATATGTGTCAATCGTAAAATTCGGTCATATCTAACGCCCGACTGCGGATCGAATACTACATGATCAAGGAGTACTACATGATATTTTTTGTTTCGATTTTCGTATTGACCGTGCATTTCATACATTTGCCGTTTCTGATAAATAAAAAAAATTGCCTTCACGTTTGAAGTGAATATTTAATATGTATTTTGGGGGAAAATATAAAAAGGGATAATTTAGCAAAAATACCTGTCAGGATCATCTGTCCTTTAGAAATGCATTAATACTTTAATATGAAATAAGTATTTAAGTTTAAAGTGAATATGTTTGAAATTAGCCGTAACCAAAAGGTTAATCAGAGCGAAAACATCTTAGAGAAATAAGGGGAATAACTTTGCAAACTATATCTAGGATTATCTGCCCTTAGATATTGCATCATATGATCATAGTAAACAAATAAACCATATTTAAAGTAAATTCGGTAGTGTCTGAGAAAATAAATGAAATTACTTAAACCAAATTCTGAGAGCGACAATACCATAATACCTTTAATATGTTGTCAATCAGGGTTACAAATGAAAATGGGAAACAAAAGAAAAATACTTATCTATTGAGAATTTAGTATCAATTATCTTTTCTAACCTAAAGATTACATTATATAGCAGATCAAAACCTCGATATTTAGGTTCATAAAAGAAAACAAGTAAAATAAAGTTTCCTTTTAAAAGGAAATGCTTGCTCAGTTGTGCCTTCATCCCAACCCTTTAAATTAATAAGCATGTAACGATCACAAATACGATGCGCTATTTGTAGATCAGCACGTGGTAAGGTTAATGATATGCATGGGCTATTTTTAGATTACCTCACCAAGACGTTGAAATGCGTTCAGTAGATCTAAATATAACTCGATCATGTACTTATATTCACGCTTTGTAATAAAGTTTACTCTGAAGCAGGAATAACTGCTAATCTAAAACAATCCTAACCAAACCAATCCTGACACACAGTGTACTTTGTTTCCTTACGCGTTGTATTATTATCCTCTTGCACGCAATGTTGAAATCATTTGTATATATCCATGTTTATTAATTACAACTGCGTGCATGCCGGATGTCTGTCTTTTCATCAGGTACTTTTCGTATTTACTCTTTAACACCTTTATTTCCTTTCATTTAGTAATAAGAGATAAAAATATCATATCAGTGTGGAACATAATTAAAGACTTTAATCAGAGAAAATGACAAAGTGCAGTAAGAAAAGTCGTGCATATGAATTTATTATATAAACTTATAAATACACGTATTATTATAGACGTTGAAATATGTTGTTTTTTTTTCAAAACGGCTTATATTAAGTTTTTTTTTTCATATATATGATCACAAATATACATTTTATTTGGATTTTTATAGGCGTTTTGAGCTCCACACCCTAGCTAAGTGTCTGTGTAATAAGGCAACATTGTATCTTTGCTGATATGGCATGCACTAGCTGGGAAGTATAGAGATAGAGCAATTTATCATTATAAACATCCGGAAGAGATAGCTCTGTTGTTTACCAGGCGCGAATTGTCGACAATATGGAACATCCCCAACATGAACGCTCAAAAAATATACTGATCTCGTCACGTAGTATTGTAAGCGAATCAAATGTTTTTTGTTGTTTCATATCGTGAAATATGTTTTTATGACAAAATAATGTACAAAATTAGATTGTTTATCTTCAGAACTACCTGCATTATTAATGCATCACTAATTGAAATGCTATTACATACAAAATTTATATTTGCTATAATCATTTACAATATATTACAATATATAAATCATTTACAATTATATTGACTCCAGAAGGGGTACATGGTGTGTTTTGTAGCGTACATGATATGTCCCTATTTGGCACCAAAATATATTGACCAACGTCTTAATTCAGCGTTAGCTCAGTTCTGAGTTAAAACATTATGATTGTTGCTTTTATTAAGAAAGCGGTATATGGTGTGGGGCTTAACCACATAAATTTATTTCCTTAATCCTCCCAAAGACGTCGATCAATCGGATTAACGTGAGGAATGGACTAAAACTCACCTATTGTCACCTTCTGCTTATCTAAAGATGAGACACACAGGCATACGTCATGTGTTAAAATGGATTATATTTTTATATTTTGTAACTTTAGTAGTTTTAGTTTATAGAGTGCATGAAGATGGGTTTGAAATGTCTGATTTTGTTGATAAAGTTAAAAATGGATTGCTAACCAACGATTCTAGAACTTATAGAAAACAAAAATTTCTTAAAAATAATGAAACTATGCGTGTTACACCAGCAGTAGAA